>NC_062544.1:59996450-60156693 GCF_016906955.1 Phacochoerus africanus
CAGGTGTGTCAAAGCCTTCTCACACTTGGAATTTCTCCAACATACTTTCCTGCTGCATCTCTTCTGCCTCCAACCACCTCTAAGTTCCCCCCTGTTCGATTCCAGTAATCTAAATCATATCTGCAAAGTCCCTTTTTCACAGACTATAACATCTTTCCAGGACCCAGGGATTGTGGCGTGAACATCTTTGGGGCAGTTCTGCCTGCCTCAGTGCTTTGTACCTTCTGTGCACACAGCTAGGTGCTTTATAAATGTTAATTGCCATAATTTCCCAGTCATTCAGTTTCAGGTTGCTCTTCTTTTAGCTGTAGATCACATTACAATAAATTGCTTTGTTTTGTTCTAGTCATAGCTCACATATTCTAGATCTCTGCCATCCTGAGGTCAACTTCTTCTTTTTTTTTTTTTTTTGTCTTTTTGCCTTTTCTTGAGCCACTCCCACGGCATGTGGAGGTTCCCAGGCTAGGGGTCTAATCTGAGCTGTAGACACCGGCCTACACCATAGCCACAGCAATGCAGGATCCGAGCTGTATCTGCAACTCACATCACAGCTCACAGCAACGCTGGATCCTTAACCCACTGAGCAAGGCCAGGGAACGAACCCACAACCTCATGGTTCCTAGTTGGATTCGTTAACCACTGTGCCACGACGGGAACTCCCTGAGGTCAACTCTTGAGGGAAGAATGAGGATCACAGCTGTAATCTTAGTTTGGAAATGGCACTTGGTTCTTCTTGTGCATAAGGATGTAGAGTTGAGGATTGAGGGGAATCATGGACCTGGAAAAACCTTACATCAGTTAGAATTAGGTTCAGCTCCAGGTGACAGAAAATTTAACCTGTTAAGAGGTAAAGAGGCTTAAACAAGACTGAAGTTCATTCCTCTCATATCAGTGAAGTCCAGAATTAGGTACCCAGGAACTGGTACATTAGTTCCACAATAGGTATGGACCATGGCTCTTTTTCATTGAGTTGAATTGCTGTACTTTCCCCATATAGTTTCCACCTCAATGTACAAAATAGCTGCTTGAGCTATTACATCCACATTCCTGCCAGTAGGAAGGAGGAAGGTAGAGACATCACACATAAAACCTCTTATGACTCATTGGCCAAAAGTTGCTCATATGACTATCCCTAACCTCAAGGGAATCTGGGAAATGTAATCTCTACTCTAAGTGGCCATTATGTCCTGTATGTGTTCTTGTTACTAAACAAGTAGGGGGGAAACTAGCAATCTGCCATAGATCCAGATCTAAAATTAGGGAGTTCCCATTGTGGCACAGCAGAAACAAATCTAACTAGTATCCATGAGGGTGCAAGTTTGATCCCTGGCCTTGCTCAGTGGGTCCGGGATCCAATGTTGCTGTGAGCCATGGTGTGAGTCACAGATACAGCTTGGATCCCGTGTTGCTGTGGCTGTGATGTTGGCCTGCAGCTGCAGCTTCGACCCCCAGCCGGGGAACTTCCATATGCCATGGGTGTGGCCCTGAAAAAATAAAAAAAATAAAAAATCTAAAAGTATTTTCAATTTTTCTTCTGAGTCCTTCTACCTGCAGGCTGAGGAAAGTGATCTCCAGGAAGGTGCATATATGCCCAGGAGGGTGTGAAGAAAATACAGAGGGGTGTTACAAGTCAAATGTTCATGATTTAAGGCCCCAAACAAGGAACTAAAGGTCCCTAATGGGAGTTTCCATCATGGCTCAGTGGTTAATGAGTCTGACTAGGAATCATGAGCTTGCAGGTTCGATCCCTGGCCTTACTCAGTGGGTTAAGGATCTGGTGTTGCTGTGAGCTGTGGTGTAGTTTGCAGACGTGGCTTGGATCTGGCGCTGCAGTGGCTGTGGCATAGGCCAAAGGCTACAGCTCTGATTTGACCCCTATCCTGGGAACCTCCATATGCCGCAGGTGCGGCCCTAGAAAAGGCAAAAAGACAAAAAAAAAAAAAGTCCCTAATGAACTAAGCACATGTAAGCTTTACCCCCACCCATTTCTCTGTCCTTACTTCACGCTAGCATCTTTCACAGCCCCCCACCCTCACCCCCACCTCACTCACTTCCTTTCAGCCTCTCGCAGAGTCTTAGCAAAGGCAACAGAAAGCAGATAACAGGCAAGCTAACTGCAAAGTTACACAGCAAATAATTTAATATGCCCAGGGTTTCATGAAGCCTGTGCAATGATATTAGAGAACCTCTTGTTCCCAGCAAAACCAGTGATAAATGAATACCCTTGAAGAGTGAGACTCATTAGCAATTCAAGGAGGAAGATGGTTGAGGCATTTCAAAAGGGAGTTCTTTAAATATTTAAGATTTAGGAAAAGCACTTGGTGAAAACTGTGAAAAGCAGCATGGTCATGTATTCTTTTGAGTTAAAAAATCACCCCGTCCTTTCCTCTTTAAAAGAGCCTGACTTGTATTCATGAGGATGCGGGTTTGAGACCTGGACTTGCTCAGCAGGTTAAGGATCTGGTATTATTTTGAGCTGTGGGCATAGGCTACAAATGCAGTTCAGATCTGGTGTTGCGGTGGCGTAGGCTGGCACCTGTAGCTCCAATTGGACCCCTAGCCTGGGAACTTCTATATGCCGTGGGTGTGGCCCTAAAAAAAAGTGTAAACTTCATGGGAAAGTTAATGCCTTAGCGCCCAGGTTATCAGCGAACACAGAGGGCCTCTCCTCTCAGACATAGGAAGGGGCTTTATGGAAACACCAGACCTTTGTGGAGAAGACAGAAGAAGGGTCAGCTGAAGGCCAGGGTGAATGTGGAGAAGCACAATGTGGTTCTAAAAGATTGCTAAAGCCCCACAGAGCCAGACGGTGATGTCACTTAAGTTAGGAAATATTTGCAGGAGAGGCCTTTGTGGCCAAGCTGGTATAAATAGTCACACTGATTGCATCTTAAAAGAGTATCACTTACCAGTGTGACTAACTCTCCCATCAAGAGGAAGGTGGCCCCCTCCCTGTCCTGTAATAATACCCCTTGGAGGCCCTGGGGGGAGATGGAGGACAGAGCCCAGGGCCTGTGGTGGTTGTGGTGGACTCAGCACGTGGTGCAGGCAGGCGTATGGGGCCCGAGGTGTGATCCAGTCTCTTCATGGGTCATCACTCTTGGTATGAGCTGAACAGCGTTCCCCCCCTGCCCCCAACCCGAGTTCCCAAGTTGAAGCTCTAATGCAGATGTGACTGTGTTGGGAGAAAGGGCCTTTGGAGAGGCAATTAAATTAAAACAAGGCCTTGAATGTGGATGCTAATCCAGTCGGACTTGTGTTTTATAGGAAGAGGACATTAGGAGGCACACAGATGACCAGGTAAGGACACATCAAGAAGGCAGCTGTCTGCAAGCCCAGGAGAGAGGCCTCAGGGTGACCACACCTGCTAGCACATTGGTCACTCAGACTTCCAGCCACCAGGACTGTGAGAAAACAAGTATTTCTGTTTTTTTGTTTTGTTTTGTTTTGTTTTGTTTTTGCTTTTTAGGGCTGTACTTGCGGCATAAGGAGATTTTCTAGGCTGGGGGTCGAATCAGAGCTACAGCTGCTGGCTTACACCACAGCCACAGCAATGCAGGATCCAAGCCTCATCCGTGACCTACACCACAGCTCACAGCAACGCCAGATCCTTAACCCACTGATCAAGGCCAGGGGTCGAACCCACAACCTCATGGTTACTAATCGGCTTGGTTTCTGCTGCACCACAACAGGAACTCCCATTTCTGCTATTGAAGCCTCCTGTGGTCCCTTGTGGTGATGGCTCGAGCAGACCAGCAGGGCTTCTGAGAGGCAGGAACTGCTCAGCATCTCTAGCTTCTGCTCTGCTCTCCTGCACCTGCTTCAGACCTTCACTGGAACTTCTCATGTGGCCATAAGTCTTTGTTCTCCTAAGGGCCTCCTCTTCTTGACTGCCAGTCTCTGGAGAGGAAGGACTATGTTTTGGTTAACTTGTATTTTCAACGTCCAGCCCTTTGATTCCATGGTGAAGGTCTGGAGGAAGCTTGAAATGTCACTGGGTGTATCTGTGGCTGTCATGCTGAAGCTATGATAATTCATTCACTTGTTCTCTTATTCAAAGTGTGTTGATGCAAAGCCTACTTGGTGCCAATAATTATTTGTTCATTTAAAGAGTTACATACAGTCACTACTGTAACCTAAATCATAGTGATAGGGTAGGTTCTAGGGAAATGAAATACATAGCATGGAGTTTCTGACCTAAATGAACTTAGGAGTTCAGAAGAGTAAATATATATATATGTTGCAAGGCACTGTGACAGTGCTGTCAAGGATAGAACACACTCCTCTGACCAGGACACAGAATAAATTGTGTCCACCCTTCAGAGAGAAAGCAGGGGCTCCTTACGTGGGCCTTAAGGGTCTTCTACATTTACTGGTTGAAATAGGCGGGGCAGTTAGTCGACTGTGTCTCATGCAGAATGGCAGACTCCATGTTAGGACATTTGTGATTCCAACAGTGGGCTTGGAAAGTTGACTTTCTGCAGCTTAACATGCCTTCTAAGCCTTTGAACTGCACGGAGCGCTAGAGAAAGGGGAGGGCGTGGAACTAGGTTGCCCGTGACATTCCCGTCTCCTCTGTGCTCTGGGATGCACTGAGGGCCAGCCAAGCCTCTCTTGCCTGCCCATCATTTGTCTGACTTAGGCTTTTCCCCGGGTTGAAGACTGTCATATTCTGATGAGAAAGACATGTTGATGAGCCCCCTGGGGTGTTTGGACCTGTACAGAATAACTCCTCACTGAGCCATGGAAACGAGGTAAGGTTAAATATAGAGACTTGGCAGGAACTCTGGCAGAGAAGTGGTTAAACAAGTCTCCACCTCACTCCTTTCCACCCCTCCACCCCCCACCCCGGTCTCTTTCTATGTCTGTCTCTCTCCCACTACTTGGTTCTGTTTCCACCCTCCATCCCCAGTCAACAACTTTCAGTTGATGATGACAGAATGAGAATTTAAGAAGAGCTCACGGGATTTCAGAGAAGATGAATGAAGATAAATTCAGTGACAATGGCAGGGAGTCTGGAAACTCGCAGACACACTCTGGAGTAGACTGAGCATCTCTGTGAGTGCAGTCTTAAAGGAGAAGCCAGGGGCAATCCTCCTCCTTCTCATCAAGGTTGGTCCAGGTTGTAGCTCAGGCATCTGAGGAGCCAAGGGACGCATGCCTCCTGCCCAGAAAAACAACTTAAGGCTTCCTCCAAAGGCCAATTACCGAAAGTGTTCACTGGCGTGTTTACAGTGGGAAGAGAAGTGTTTGCCTGGCTCTGGGGGAGGAACTGAGGATTCTAGGAACTCAAGGGACTTCCTGGCTCACTTCACAGACAGAGATGCCTTGCTAGGCATGCATAAAGCTGGTTAACGTGAAGCCTATGCCTCAGGCTCCCAGCTTCCTCATGGCTGCAAAGACAAGTTTCCTGGATCCAGAGACATGTTCCCTACCTATTGCAAAGTGTCCGTTAGCAAAGGATTGCTGCTAAAAGATTTAGAAAGCACATTTATGAATCTTCTAGAACTGCCGAAGGGCACATCCCCCTGGAGAATGGGTTATGGGAAAGAGGGTTTTAGAGAACTGTCAAATGGCAAATGTAAGCTCGGAGTAAATGGCTTTGGAGACGGTGGCACATTTTCATCTTCACGGCCCATGAAGATAAACGGTCCTGTACATCATCTGTCTCCGAACAAAGGATTCCCTGAAGAAAAAGTCTGGCCACACCTCAAATTCTTATTCTTACAAGTTCATTGTCACCTCTCTCCTTGGCTTGACTTCATGTCACACATCCTTAGTGATTGTGTTATATTGGTTCTGCTTCCTTGTTAGGCAGAGAAACAGAACCAATACCTGGAGAGAGAGAGACAGAGAGACAGAGAGACAGAGATTCATTTTAAGGAATGGGCTCATGCATCTATGGAAACCCACATGTCCAAAATCTGTACCATAAGATGTGGGCTAGAGACCCAGGGAAGAGTCAATGTGGTTCAAGTCCAAAGGCCATCTGTTGGCAGCATTCCTTCTTGCTTGAGGAGGGATGAGTGGTAACAGTCTTTGTTCTTATAAGGCCTTTGATTGGATGAGGCCTACTCATATAATGGAGAGCCACGAGCTTTACTCAAATTCACTGATTTAAATGTTAATAGGATTTAAAAGCACATTCAGGAGTTCCCATCATGGCTCAGTGGTTAAAGAATCCGACTATGAACCATGGGGTTGTGGGTTCAATCCCTGGCCTTGCTCAGTGGGTTGAGGATCCAGTGTTGCCGTGAGCTGTGGTGTAGGTCGCCGACACAGCTCAGATCCCGAGTGGCTGTGGCTCTGGCGTAGGCTGGTGGCTACAGCTCCAGTTAGACCCCTAGCCTGGGAACCTCCATGTGCCGTGGGAAAGGCCTTAGAAATGGCAAAAAGACAAAAATAAATAAATAAATAAAATAAAAGCACATTCATATAACAATGTTTGCCCCAATACTGGGCAACATGGTGCAGACAAGTTGACACATAAACTTAGCCATTTTCATGGCCCACAACCTTCAACACTGCTGTGGATAATTCCTACAGTTCCTTTCCACCCAGCAGTCAGTGGTTTTAGGCCTTAAATATTTCTTTGCCACTTGCTCTATTTACCACTTGACACTGCAGACAAAAATCCAATTAACTATCAAATTAGGAAGAAAAGAAAGGGGAATCTTATTTGAGCCAAACTGAGCATGATGACCTAGGAAAAAGATACTCAGAGAGCTCTGAGAACTGTCCTGCCTGTTAGAAGCCAGAGGCACAGTCACATACATTTCCAAGACAAAGGATCCTACATCAAAATGCCCACTGATATTTACAGCAAGTTCACCAAATATCTAGAGTCCAGATAAGTAGGTACAAAGTGAGTAGCAAGGCCCCCTGCCCCCTACAGAGCTGGGAGAGAAAGCTATTCTTTAAGTTACATTGCTAGCATCAGAAGAAACACAAAAAAACTAATCTTCATTCAGTCTGGCAGCCATTCCCGTCTCTAAGGAACTCTGGTTAAGGCATAATGCAGATGCACACTGTTCATTAGGGACTAAGGCCCAGGAAAACACAGAGAATTTTTTTTTGGTATTTTTAGAGCCACATCCAAGGCACATGGAAGTTCCCAGGCCAGGGGTCGAATCAGAACCGCAGCTGCCGGCCTACACTACAGCCACAGCAACGCTGGATCCTCAACCCACTGAGCGAGGCCAGGGATCACACATCCTCATGGATACTAGTTAGGTTCTTTACCACTGAGCCACAATGGGAACTCCCAGAGAGAGGAGTGTTTGATTCTTTTCTTGTCCTGCCTTAAAATATAAATTTTATTTTATCAACATGAAGGCCAAGTATTTTCCAAAGTGTGATCATGGGACCATTGCTTGTCACATCTCCATCATGTGGTTAGCAGGTGGTATGATGGTTCCAGAAAAAAATAAATTGGTGTAGGAGTTCCCTCGTGGCTCAGAGGGTTAAGGATCTGGCATTGTCCCTGCTATGGCTTGAATTGCTGCTGTGGTGCAGTTTTGATTCCCGGCCTGAGAACTTCCATATGCTGCAGGAGCAGCCAAAAAGCAAAGTTAGTGCACCGGTATCTCACAGATTTTAAAATTTAAATGAAGTATTATCTCAGAAATCCCACAGCATTCTTTATAAGTCTTATTTTTTTGGAGTTCCCGTCATGGCTCAGCGGAAACGAATCTGACTAGCATCCATGAGGATGCAGGTTTGATTCCTGGCCTCGCTCAGTGGGTTAAGGATCCGGCATTGCTGTGAACTATGGTGTAGGTCGCAGATGTGGCTCAGATCTGACATTGCTGTGGCTGTAGTGTAAGGCCAGCAGCTGTGGCTCCACTTCGACCCCTAGCCTGGGAACCTCCAGATGCCCAGGTTGTGGCCCTAAAAAGACAAAAAACAAAAGTCTTATTTTTTTAGGGGAACCCAAGGTCTTGGTTAGTTGGGCTCTGCCCATATTCAATTAAAAATGAAGTCAGGAGTTCCCGTTGTGGCACAGTGGTTAACGAATCCGACCGGGAACCATGAGGTTGCGGGTTCGGTCCCTGCCCTTGCTCAGTGGGTTAACGATCCGGCGTTGCCGTGAGCTGTGGTGTAGGTCGCAGACGCGGCTCGGATCCCGTGTTGCTGTGGCTCTGACGTAGGCCGGTGGCTATGGCTCCAATTCGACCCCTAGCCTGGGAACCTCCATATGCCGCAGGGGCGGCCCAAGAAATAGCAAAAAGACAAAAAAAAAATGAAGTCAGAGTTTGCTCCAACTTAATTGAAGTAAGCAGGTTGTTGCTTGTGCTTGTTAAATTTTTATTTTTCATTGTTACTTTGCCTATATTATGTCTCAGTTCATACAACTGTATTAATTACCTGGCCTGGTTCACTAGAATATAAAAGTCATAAACCTTAATAAGAAAAATTCTACAACCCAGAATAATGTCAAAAAAATTTTAAAGGTGAACTAGGACCTCTGTGTAAATATTGGATATCAGTGTGTGAGTTCTGGGACAGGCAACACCACGAGTGGGATAAATACATACCCAACTGTAAGAGACGGACAAAGAGCCTGTATCATGACGAATACTTACAATCACACTTTGTTGATTCTGTATTCATTCAGTCCCCATTTGCTCCCCCTTCCCTGTATGTTGTCTATTGAAACCACAATGCAGCAGCTTGCCACTCAACAAAGCTTTGCATAATTTTCATTCAAAGCAGAGAATATTTCTGGTGGACTAATTAAAAAATTTTAGAGCAAGCGTAAAATCATGCATTTCAGGGTAAAATTGATGGATGCTGTCCCTAAACTGGAGAAGAGAGGTCCCTTAAATTCTAGTGACAGTGACCAGGTTAGGTGACACATCCTAGCATAGCTTGTTACCTAGGACTGTGGCTATTTGACCAGAATGACCAGATTGTGAGGGGTGGACGTCAGAGGGCAATGAACTCTATTATCCCAAGGCTGAGCAGCTGTCTTCCAGCTGCTGTGTGTCAGCATTGAAGACAGATACACATTTGCAGATTCCTTACTGCATGTTGGAAAATGGGAGCTTTTCACGGGTGTAACTGCCAGAGCATTGTGTCTGTCTCTGGAGCTTTGATTTATTGGTAAAGCCCCCAGGGACTTAGAAAAACAGATGTGGACCAGCCAGCACCCACAAGGGTGTAAATCCAGGTCAGTGATTAATCTGCAGCCTTATACTTCCTGCTATGAATTAAAACTCCTTCAGCAGGAGGGGAATGTGAGTCTGATCATGCTGACAACCTCACCTCCTCATTGCTCCTGAGCCCAGAGGCAGAACACATAGAATGACACTCTGGTCATTTAGAATCTACCCCTCGTATGTCAGTCTGCAGATGTGAATTCGGTGTTTTACAGAGGGGTCAACTTTGGCCTTGAATTTTTCATCTGTGCCCATGAATTTTTGTCATTGTATTGGCCGTCCCATGTCTCTGCCTTGTCCGTATGGTGAGAAGTCCCCACTTTGTGTAGTGCTGGTGGGGCTCAATGCCTCTTATCCACGATAACATTTGAGGTATATTGTTTCCTCTTCTCCCTACCCTCTGCTAGCCATGGAGCGGGTGTGTATGTGGTTTAGAACCTGGCAGGGCTTGGATTTGGCATAAGTGACAAAGAACAAAGGGTCAGTGAAGATTTAGTCATGGTGGCTTGATAGGTATCCAGAAGTACATAGGATCTGACCCTAATACAGCCTTATGTTTCCTACTGCATGGTAATTAACACCCTGGATAGAACCCTCAATACTGTTTTTTTCTTTTTTTCTTTTTGTCTTTTAGGGCCCCACTGGCAGGATATGGAGGTTCCCAGGCTAGGGATCGAATAGGAGCTGTAGCCGCTGGCCTACGCCCGAGCCACAGCAACTTGGGATCTGAGCCACATCTGTGACTTATACCACAGCTCACAGCAACACCAGATCCTTAACCCACTGAGCGTGGCCAGGGATTGAACCCGCTTCCTCATGGATGCTAGTCGGGTTCATTAACCACTGAGCCACGATGGAAACTCCAATACTGCCTTTCTAACAAGTTTTTCCAAGTCTGGCTCTCCAGCTGTCAGTTGATTGTATGAGCATCTCAACTTTCCAAAGTGAATCTTTTTTTGCCTGAAATCCTGTGATGGTAAATGTTTCTTCCCTTCCCATTCCTGGTTGATACACATATTTTTGGTCCATGCATAGTGGGGAACAGTGATGGGAGTAATCTAAAAGGAAGAAGAGGAGGGCAAGGGGGAAGAGGCAGAGGAGAAAGAGGAAATGATCAAAAAGGTCAGGAAGATATAGACAAAACAAGAAGGAGACACATAGGAAGGGTATAAAGTAGATGAAAAACTCAGATGCCTACAGCTCTTCTAGTAACATGGTTGGGTGTCCTTTTTTACTGTAACTTTCCATGTACTGCTACTATTCCTTGTAAGTTGCAGAGCAATCTGTCCCTGGATTCAATCAAGAAGACCCTGGAGGGAGCTCCTGTTGTGGCTCAGTGGGTGAAGAACCCAACAAGAACCCATGAGGCTGCGGGTTTGATCTCTGACCTTACTCAGTAGGTTAAGGATCTGGCATTGCTGTGGCTGTGCTGTAGGCCAGCAGTGGCAGCTCCAATTTGACCCCTAGCCAGGGAACTTCCATATGCTGCAGGTGGGGCCATAAAAAGAAAAAAAAAAAAAAAAGACCCTGGAGATATCAGCTTTAGAATAGACCAAGGGACTGTGACCCAAGGGCCTCCATCTGTTTTTGTAAATAGTTTTACCAGAACACAGCCAGGCTGATTCATTCCCTCACTGTCCATGGCTGCTTTCAAGCTGCAATGGCAGAGCTGAGTAGTTGAGGCAGAGATGGTCTGGCCAGCAAGCCTCAAATATTTAATACATGGCCCTTCGTGGAAAACATTGCTGGCCCCTACAACAGAGCCCGTGGATCTCTGGGAACTGAAGTACAGAAAGATATTTTCCTCTTACTTTTCGCTACTGACCTCAAAGCCCCCTCTTCCCAGCTCTGTGTTCCCCATGTTGAGGGTCAGCCCAAGGGGCCTGCACTATCTCAGAAGGCTGGATCCATGCTCCCAGAGGACAAGAACGAACCAGCGGGAGAAGATGGAAACAGGTCCATACTCTGTCCTCCCTCCCCAGATGCTCTGCTCTGGGGACCAGAGGCCCCTTCTAGAGGCAGGATGGGGAAGCCAAGCTCTGAAGGTCACAGGCTAGTTAGTGAAGGAGAAGTGAGGCTACAAGCCAGGTCATCCTACCCTTGGCCTCCATGCTCTCTCTGCTGTCCCTGTACCTCACTAGGGGATGTGGCGGGGTGTCATTGAAGAGGTGGTGGGATTTGAGACTCCCTAAGAAGCCTGTGTGAGATTCAGCCAAACAAAGACCGTTAATTAATCTCCTTTTGGTGCCTAAACACTGGAGAGCAACATTTAATCATTCTGGATACAGAACATATGATTTACTAGGAAGCATGAAGATCACTGGTCTAGAAGTCAGCAGACCTATGTTTCTATTCCAATGCAGCCACTAACTGGCTCTGTCACCTTGGGGAGGATGTTGCTTCTCCTCTCTGGGCCATCGTTTGCTCAGATATAACAGGGCTATGGAATGAGATGAAATAGGCTATAACTGGCTCTGCTTTTCTTAAAATCCTTGGCTGGGATGCTCATAAAACCTGCAACCTCTCCACGGATGCACATCCCAGCTAGGTATGTGAAAACTGGCTGATTTTTGGAGCTTCTATTGTGGCTCATCATGTTAAGGACCTGACATAGTGTCCATGAGGATGAGGGTTCAATCCCTGGCCTCGCTCAGGGGATTAATGATCTGGTGTTGCTGCAAGCTGCGGTGTAAGTCACAGACCTGACTGGGATCAGGCATGGCTGTGGCCGTTTCCAGCAGCCTCAGCTGCAATTCAACCCCTAGCCTCTGGACTTCCATATGCTTCGGGTTCAGCCCTAAAAAGCAAAAAAACAAAACAAACAAAACCAAGGAAAAAAAAAAACCAACTGGCTGATTTTGCACCCGAATTCATCGTCAATGGGGCCAGCCAAGGATGCAGTCATGGAGCATAAGCATTGGACTGGCTTTGTGGGAAGGCCTGCAGACTGAAGGGACAAATGGCTCTGAAAGATGAGAGCACTCTGTCACACCAGCAGGCAGGAACCAATGGGATGAGGGCACTCATTAGTGGACACGGCTGGGTAGACTCTTGGTTTAGAATCCAAGAATGCCTTTCCTGTATGGCCTAGTTTAAGGCTTGGAATAAAGAAATGTATCTGGGACGCCAATCCCAGATCTACTCCCCTCTGTGGTTGGGGTGGAGTGTCTGGAATCAGCATTACTCATGTGGAAACATTTTGCTCTCTAATACCTCCAGAAGATCCTGGAACGGGCTGTGGCAAACCATGAAAGCAGGCAAGACAGGGCTGCCCTATTATTCACTGAACCACATGATTAATTTTCAAGGTGCATTAAAAGTTTTCTATGCGTTATTCACAAATCTATAGAGCTTTATTCCTTCAGAAGGTTTGTCTCTGTTTCTGCATAGACATCTATCCTTATTTCTCAAATGCATCTTTAGAAAAAATGTTAATGAAATATATTTAAAAATTACCCAAGGCTCCCAAACTATGAACTTAACCCAACACTGTGTAGTACCTGAAGCTGAATTCAATGAAGGAAAAATTTCCCCCAGCATTTAATAAAAAAATTGTTTTTATTGATCCAAAACCTCTCAATAGGTTTAATGACTCAAATGCTATTTTTTAATTGCTTACTCACTAGCAGGAAATGTAATAGAGTTTATGTCTACCAGATGTTTTCTTTCTAGAAATTTCCTCCAGCTCCAGCCCTTTTTTCTATCCCTGAGCTATAACGATAGTGGGTGCTGGGCACTGTGTTGGGAAGAGAGCACGTTACTACAGGACTGTCACTCCTTTCCTTTCCTTCCTTCCTTCCTTCCTTCCTTCCTTCCTTCCTTCCTTCCTTCCTTCCTTCCTTCCTTCCTTCTTCTTTCCTTCCTTCTTTCTTTCTCTCTCTCTCTCTGTCTGTCTTTCTCTCTCTTTCTCTCTTTCTTTCTTCTTCACCCATGGCCAGAGATAAAACCAGCACCACAACAGCGACATAGCCATTGCAGTGACAATGCCATACAGATATTTAACCCACTGCACCACAAGGGAACTCCTACAGAACCATCTCTTTTAATCTTCAGCACCACCTGTGAGACAAATATTATTAGCCTCATTTACTAAAGAAGAACCTGAGGCTTAGAATGGCTAAGAAAACACAGAAAGTTGGGAGCTGTGAATCAAATTCAGGTTGAGTCTGAAGCCAAAACCAATATCCATTTTTCTGTCTGTCCCATCCTTTCATTAATACATCCATCCACCCATCTCTAATCTGTCATCCATCCATCCACTCATCTATTTGTCTATCATTAGCAAATATTTATCTGAATTATATTCCTGGCACTATGTTAGATACAAAAAAAATAGAAAACAAACAGTATTCCATTCTCACATGGAATACACAGTCTAACAAAGAAAACATTTATCAAAGAATACTACATAGTCTAACAAAGAGAACAACATTTATCAAAGAACACAACAGCTTTAAAAAGTCTACAAATAATAAACACTGGAAAGGGTGTGGAGAAAAGGGAACCCTTTTACACTGTGAGAATGTAAATTGGTTCAGCCACTATGGAGAACAGTATGGACGTTCCTTAAAAACTAAAAGTAGAGTTATCATATGATCCAGCAATCCCACTTCTGGGCATATATCTGGAAAAGATGAAAACTCTAGATACATGCAGCCCAATTTCATAGCAGCACTATTAACAATAGCCAAGACATAGAATCTTCCTAGGTGTTCAGCAACAAATGAATTAGATAAGGAAGATATGGTACAAATATATAATGGAATACTATTCAGCCATAAAAAAGAATGAAATAATGCCATTTGCAGCAGCACAGATGGACCTAGAAATTATCATACTAAGTGAATAATTTAGAAAAAGATAAATACCATATGATATCAATTATACGTGGAATCTAAAAGAATGATACAAGTGAACTGATATACAAAAGAGAAATAGACTCACAGACGTAGAAAACAAACATGGTTACCCACGAGGAAAAGGGGAAGAATAAATTAGTAGTTTAGGATTAACATATGACACTACTACATATAAATTAGATAACCAATAAGGTACTACCATATAGCACAGGGAACTATATTCAATGTCCTACATTAAACCATAATGGAAAAGAATATGGAAAAAAATATGTATAACTGAATTACTTTGCTATATACCAGAAAGAAATACAACATTGTAAATCAATCATACTTCAGTAAAAAAAAAATGTTACCTGGAAAAGTACTACAGTAGAGTCTTAAATCAGGGAGCCTGATTCCTTCAGCTCCATTTTTCGTTTTCAGGATGTCTTTGGCTCTTCTGGGTCTTTTGTGCTTCCAAACACATTTTAAAATATTTTGTTCAGGTTCTGTGAAAAATGTCCTTGGTAATTTGATAGGGATTGCATTGAATCTGTAGATTGCCTTGGATAGTATAATCATTTTGATAATATTGACTCTTCCAATCCAAGAGCATGGTATGTCTTTCCATCTATTTGTGTCATCTTTGATTTCTTTCATCAGTGTCTTATAGTTTTCAGAGTACAGGTCTTTTGTCTCTTTAGGTAGGTTGACTCCTAGGTATTTGCTTTTGGATGTGATGGTAAATGGGGTTGCTTCCCTAATTTCTCTTTCTGATCTTTCATTGTTAGTGTATAGAAATGCCGTCGATTTCTGTGTATTAATTTTGTATCCTGAGACTTTGCCAAATTCATGGATGAGCTCTAACAGTTTTCTGGTAGAGTCTTTAGGATTCTCTAGGTATGGTATTGTGTCATCTGCAAATGGTGATGGTTTTACTTCTTCCTTTCCCATTTGGATTGCTTTTATTTCTTTTACTTCTCTGATTGCTGTGGCTAGGACTTCCAAAACTATGTTAAGTAGCAGTGGTGAGAGCAGACGTCCTTGTCTTATTCCTGATCTCAGCGGGAATTCTTTCAGCTTTTCACCATTGAGAATGATGCTAGCTGTGGGTTTGTCATATATGGCCTTTATTATGTTGAGGTAGGTTCCCTCTATGCCCTCTTTCTGAAGGGTTTTTGTCAGAAATGGGTGTTGGATTTTGTCAAAGGCTTTTTCTGCATCTATTGAGAGGATCATATGGTTTGTATTCTTCAGTTTGTTAATGTGGTGTATCACTCTGATGGATTTGTGGATATTGAAGAACCCTTGCATCCCTGGGATAAATCCCACTTGATCATGAGGTACAATCCTTTTAATGTATTGTTGGATGTGGTTTGCTAGTATTTTGTTGAGGATTTTTGCATTGATGTTCATCAGTGAAACGGGCCTGTAGTTTTCTTTTTTTGTGGTGTTGGTATCAGGGTGATGGTGGCCTCATAGACTGAGTTTGGGAGGGTCCCTTCCTCTGCAATTTTTTGAAATAGTTTCAGAAGGATAGGTGTTAGCTCTTCTCTAAATGTTTGATAGAATTCACCTGTGAAGCCATCTGGTCCTGGATTTTGTTTGTTGGAAGTTTTTTGATCACAGTTTCAGTTTCAGTTCTTGTGATTGGTCCATTCACCTTTTCTATTTCGTCTTGGTTCAGTCTTGGAAGATTGTGCTTTTCTAAGAACTGGTCCATTTCTTCAAGGTTTTCCATTTTGTTGGCATATAGTTGCATATAGTAGTCCCTTATGATCCTTTGTATTTCTGTGATGTCCGTTGTTACTTCTCCTTTTTCATTTCTCATTTTGTGGATTTGAGTAGTCCTCTCTGTTGTTTTCTTGATAAGTCTGGCTAAGGGTTTATCAATTCTGTTGATCTTTTCAAAGAACCAGCTTTTCATTTCATTGGTATTTTCTATGGTTTACTTCATTTCTGCTCTGATCTTTATGACTTCTTTCCTTCTACCAACTTTAGGTCTTGTCTGTTCTTCTCTCTCAAGCAGCTTTAGATGTGAAGTTACCTTGTTTATTTGAGCTTTTGCTTGTTTCCTGAGGTGAGCTTGTATTGCTATAAACTTTCCTCTTAGAATGGCTTTTCTGCATCCCATAGGTCTTGGAGGGTCGTATCTTTGTTGTCATTTGCTTCTAGGTATTTTTAAATTTCCTCTTTGATTTCTCGAGTGATCCATTGGTTGTTGAGTAGCATGTTGTTTAGTCTCCATGTGTTCGTGTTTTTTGCAGATTTTTTTCTTGTTGTTGACTTCCAGTCATAAAGCGTTGTGGTCAGAAAAGATGTTTGATATGATTTCAATTTTCTTAAAGTTAGCAAGGTTGGATCTGTAGCCCAGGATATGAGCAATATTAGAGAATGTTCCATGTAGACATGAGAAGAATGTGTATTCTGTTGGTTTTGGATGGACTGTCTTATAAATATCTATTAAGTCCATCTGGTCTAATGCTTCATTCAGGGCCTGTGTTTCCTTATTGATTTTCTGTCTGGATGATCTGTCCATTGGTGTAAGTGGGGTGTTACAGTCCCCTACTATGATTGTGTTATTTTTTTTTTTTTTGCTATTTTTTGGGCCGCTTCTGCAGCATATGGAGATTCCCAGGCTAGGGGTCTAATCGGAGCTGTAGCCACCAGTCTACGCCAGAGCCACAGCAACGCGGGATCCGAGCCATGTCTGCAACCTACACCACAGCTCACAGCAATGCCGGATCGCCGGATCGTTAACCCACTGAGGAAGGGCAGGGACGGAACGCGCAACCTCATGGTTCCTAGTCAGATTCATTAACCACTGCGCCAGGACGGGAACTCCTGATTGTGTTATTGTTGATTTGTCCTTTTAAGGTTGTTAGCAGTTGCCTTATATATTGTGGTGAACCTAGGTTGGGTGCATAGATATTTAAAATCATTATATCTCCTTCTTGGATTGATCCTTTGATCATTAGGTAGTGACCTTCCCTGTCCCTTAAAATATTCTTCCTTTTAAAGTCTATTTTGTCTGATATGAGTGTTGCTACTCCAGCTTTCTTTTGATCCCCGTTTGCATGGAATATTTTCTTCCATCCTCTCACTTTCGATTTGTATGTGTCCCAAGAAGTGAAGTGGGTGTCTTGAAGACAGCATATATATGGGTCTTGTTTTTGTATCCATTCAGCCAGTCTATGTCTTTTGGTTGGGGCATGTAGTCCATTAACATTTAAGGTAATTATGGATATGTATGTTCTTCTTGCCATTTTATTCATTGCTTCGGATTTGTTTTTGTTGCTCTTTTTTCTTCCCTTCTTTTCTTGTTCTTTCCTCTTGTGGTTTGATGACTCTCTTTAGTGTTGTATTTGAGTTGATGTTTCTTACTTGTTTGCGTATCAATTGTAGATTTTTGGTTTGCAGTTATTCTGAAATTTTGATATAAGAGTCTATATGTATACGAGATTGTTGTAAGTTGTTGGTCTCTTAATTGCAAGTGCATCTCCAGTGTCCTGCATTTGTACCCTCCTCTTCTCATGATTTCTGATTTTGGTGGCATAATTGTGCAAGGGTGTTTTCATATCTTGACTGTATAGATACGTTTACTGGTGATCCTTGTCATTTGTGGAATTTTTGTTTCCTGTTGCTGTCTTTTCTTTTCTGCCTAGAGAAGTTCCTTTCGTGTTTGTTGTAAGGCTGGTTTAGTGGTGCTGAATTCTCTTAGGCTTTGCTTATCCCTGTGAAGCTCTTGATTTCTCCTTCAAATCTGAATGAGAGCCTTGCTGGGTAGAGTAATCTTGGTTGGAGATTTTTTCCTTTCATCATGCTAAGTAAATCATGCCTCTCCCTTCTGGCCTGCAGAGTTTCTGCTGAAAAATCTGCTGATAACCTTGTTTGGGTTCCCTTGTATGTCATTTGTTTCTTTTCCCTAGCTGCTTTCAAGATTTTCTCTTTGTCTTTAATTTTGGTTGGTTTGATTAATGTGTGTCTCTGGGTATTCCTCCTTGGGTTTATTTTATATGGTACTTGTTGCACTTCCCTGGATTTGAGTGAGTGGTTGCTTTCCCATGTTAGGGAAGTTTTCGGCTATTATCTCTTGGGATATTTTTTCTGTCCCCTTCTCTCTCTCTTCTCCTTCTGGCACCCCTATAATACGGATGTTGGTGTGTTTAACATTGTCCTAGAGTTCTCTGAGACGCTCTTCATTTGTTTTCAATCTTTTTTCTCTTTTCTGTTCTGCATCCATGATTTCCACTACTCTGTCCTCCACCTCGCTTATTTGTTCTTCTGCCTCCCATATTCTGCTGTTAGCTGCTTCTAGCGAATTTTTTATTTCAGTTATTATATTTTGCATCTCTTCTTGTTTAAGTTTTATATCTTGTATCTCTTTGGTCAGTGTTTGCTGTAAGTTATCCATCTTTGCCTCCAGTTTATTTCCAGTGTCTTGCATCATCTTCAGCATCAACAATCTAAAGTCTTTTTCCTGGAGGCTGAGACTCTCCTCATCACTTATCTGTTTTTCTGGGTTTTTTTTTTTCTTTCTCCCTTATCTGAGTTATAGTTCTCTGCCTTTTCACTTTTTTTTATAGGTTTTTGGTGTGGTGATCTTTTTACAGATAATAGAGTTGTAGCCTCTCTTACTTCTGGTGTCTGCCCCCCTTGTGGCTGAAGTTGGTATGGGCCTTGTTGCTGTAGGCTTCCTGATGGGAGAGGCTGATGCCTGCCTCCTGGTAGATGGAGCTGATTCTTATCCCTCTGGTGGGTGGGGCTTTGTCTCTGGATGGGATTAGAGACAGCTGTGTGCCTGGGGAGTCTTTAGGCAGCCTGTTTGCTGAGGAGTGAGCTGTGATTCCACCTGGATTGTTGTTTGCCCTGGGGCTTCTCAGCGCTGACTGATGGGTGGGACCAGGTTTTCCCAAAATGGCCACCTCCAGAGAAAGGCAAGCTGATGAATGTTTCTGAGAGCTTTGCTTCCAATGTCCTTCCCTCACAACAAGCCACATTCACCTCAGTTTTCCCAGGAGGTCCTCCAAGAACTGCAGTCAGGCTTGACCCAGATTCCTATGGAGACTTTGCTTTGCCCTGGGACCCAGTGCACATGAAAGTCTGCATGCACCTTTTAAGAATGGGGGGTCTCCATTTCCCCCAGTCCCATGGAGCTCCTGCACAGAAGCCCCACTGGCCTTCAATGCCAGATGCTCTGGGGGCTCTTTTCCCAGTGCCAGAACCCCACACATGGGAGTTTCATGTGGGGCTCAGAACTCTTACTCCTGTAGGTGAGTCTCTGTGAACCAGTTACTTTCCAGTCTATGGGGCTTCCCACCTGGGAGGTATGGGGTCGTTTATATGACATAATTGCCCCTTCTACCTCTTGTTGTGGCCTCCTCTTTGTCTTCTGGAATAGGATATCTTTTTAAAGGTTTCTGGTCCATTTGGTTGAAGATGGCTCAGCCTTAATTGTGAATTTTTCTGTTTTTAGGAGAGAAGTTGAGCTCAAGTCCTTCTATTCTGCCATCTCAATCCCATCTCTGGAAAAGTACTACAAAGAATATATTTTAGGCTCCAAGAACATATAAGAGAAGGAGCTGATTTAATTAAGGATGTCTATTAGGTGGGGTAGGATATAGACTATCTGTGGAACAAATTCGCCCTCAGTGCACAGTGGTTTAATCCAGTGAAACTTACTTAGAGTATACAGTTTATAAGGGTCAGCAGGGATCTCCTCCACCCAGTCATTCAGGGATCCAAGCTGACAGATGTTCTGCCATCATAGCCCCCATCTGGAACACATGGCCTCCCAGGTCAGTGTGGGGGAAGAAAAGTAGAATGATCTCACTGGAGGTTTTCAAGTTCAAGTTCAGAAGTGGCTCACCTTACCTCACTCATGTCCATTGACAAGAATCCCCTCACTGGTCCCAACTGAACTGCAAAGGAGGCTGGAAAATGTCTAGAAAGAGAACAATGAGATGGAAATAAAGGGCACAGTTTCCTTTTTTTCTTTCCTTTATTTTTATGGCTGTACCTGCAGTACATGGAAGTTCCTGGGCCAGGGATTGAATATGAATCCCAGCTGTGACCTATGCCACAGCTGTAGCAATGCCAGATCCTTAACCCACTGTGCAGTGCTGGGGATAAAACTTACCCCTGTGCATTGACCCAAACTGCTGTAGTGGGATTCTTAACCCACTGCACCACAGTGGGAACCCCCAGTGCACTGTTTCTGCTGTGAGAAGTCATCAGAGGCTGTCCTGAAGAAAAAGGGACATGAGGAGTAGGTACCTTGCCTCCTTAGGAAGTATTGGGGGGCACACAAAAGGGAGAGGAATCCCAAGCCCTTTAAATCCCTCAGCTTCTTTATAATTGGTTTATTTGAGCTCAGGCAGTCTTTAACTAATCAGTCCATAAACAATCTATTATATATTTTCCATTTACTTATTCTACCAATGAAAGGCATTTATAGAGTATTTCCTTTGTGAAAGTTGCAGAGTCAGACTCTGTACGATAATAGATGTATTGTTATTTCCCTCAAGTACTTTCAATCTAGTTGAAACAAGGCAAAGGTGCAGAGTATTAAGTAATAACACAATACATTGTAAAGAAACTATATTCCAATAATTTAAAAACTGTATTTATAGAATTAAAAAATCACATTAAGGACAGTATTATTTATCAAATGCATAAATAATAGAAAACATACTCTCCCACAGGGCAAGACAGTTGAGTAACTTGGAGATTAGGTCATTGATGGTGCATGGATGCCCTCAAGGACCAGGCTTCTTGTGTCTTTCCATTGTGCCATCCTGGGTTTGTCTGTCTTGCTCCATTTTATCTGTAAACATGAAGATTAAGTGGAAGAAGAGACAGAAAAGGGACATTTCCTTTTTGCACATCCCTTTTTACAAGTGAGGAGCCCTTCCCTTAAGTTCCCCAGAAGATTCCTTTCCCACTGGATTATGTCAATGTCAATGCCCCCAAAATCACTGGCAAAAATATTTACTTCCTGCCGCTGAGACGTGTTTCCTCAGAAAGAAGAATCAAATCAAGATTTTGTTACAAAGAAGAAAGAGAATAATAGTCGCCAGGCCACAAACAAACAGTGTTTGCCATGGAGATGATGCTAAGGGTGACATGAATGTTCAAATATTTATTATAACAGCAAGAGAAACCCCCGTGGTGTCATCTGAATAAGCATGGCCGAAGGTCATAAAGAAAGACCCTAGCATCACAGCAGGCTTTTCAGGCAAGTAGATGATGACAGAAGAGAGTGGAAGGTAAGGTTGGCCTAGAGCTGGGATGTCTATGGAAGCATAAGAAAGGCTGAACTTTTTATTTCTTTTGTTTATTTGGGTTTTTTTCTCTCCTCTTCTTGGTGAGTCTGGCCAGAGGTTTGTCGATTTTGTTTACCTTTTCAAAGAACCAGCTCTTGGTTTTATTGATTTTTTTTCTGTTATTTTTTGAATCTCTATTTTATTGATTTCCTCTCCGATCTTTATGATTTCCTTCCTTCTGCTGACTTTAGGTTTTGCTTGTTCCTTTTTTCTAATTCATTTAGGTAGTGGGTTAAGTTGTCAATTTGAGATTTGTTCTTCTTTTTTGAGGACAGCCTGTATTGCTTTGAATTTCCCTCTGAGCACTGCTTTTGTGGCATCCCATAGATTTTCAGTGGTTGTGTCTTTATTATCATTTGTCTCGAGGTTTTTTTTTTTTTTTTTGGTCTTTTTCTAGGGCTGCATCCAAGGCATATGGAGGTTCCCAGGCTAGGGGTCGAATCAGAGCTGTAGCTGCCGGCCTACACCACAGCCACAGCAATGTCAGAGCCAAGCCTCATCTGTGACCTACACCACAGCTCATGGCAATGCCGGATCCTTAACCCACTGAGCAAGGCCACAGGTTGAACCCGCAACCTCATGGTTCCTAGTCGGATTAATTAACCACTGAGCCATGACGGGAACTTCTCTCGAGGTATTTTTTAATTTCCTTCTTGATGCTGTATAGCACAGGGAAATATGTCCAGTCACTTATGACAGGGCATGATAATGTGAGAAAAAAAGAATGTATACATATATGTGTAACTGGATCACCTTGCTGTACAATAGTAGAAAATTGACAGAACACTGTAAACCAGCTATAATGGAAAAAAATAAAAATCACTATAAATGAAAAAAAGTCTAAAAAAAGTCTAAACAGCTGTAAAAATGATCACAATGACACAAAATAAATTAAGTCAACCTATACCACCAAAAAAAAAAAAAAAAAGAGAGAGAGAGAGAGAAAGAGAAAGGAAGGCCAAGCTTAGACAAACTGAATGGAGAATGAAAGTTCTCCACAGGTCCATCCCCAAGCTCATTCTCCCTAGAATAGTTCATGATAAAAAGAATCTTCTTCCATAGTCTCAATTATTATTGAATAATCTTCTTGGTTATTAAATGTACCCAGCTCTCCTGAGATATTTATTCACTCTTAACAATGACACCAGTGATGATGGATTTTATGTGTTGACTTATTAGGCTCTGGTGCCCAGGTGTTTGGTCAAACACCAGTCTAGCTCTTGTTGGGAGGGTGTTTTTAAAGATGTAATTAACATTGAAATCAGTAGACTTTGAGTAAAGTAGATCATTCTCTATTATGTAGGTGGGCCTCATCTAATCAGTTGAAGGCATTAAAAGAAAAGACCAAAGTCTGTAAGGAAGAAAGAATTCTGAATCTATACCACCTTTGGACTCAAGTCTGCAGCATGAACTCTTGCTAGATTTTCCAGCCTGCTGGTTTGTCTTGTAGGTTTCAGATTTGTCAGCCTCCACAATTGCATGAGGCACTTGCCTTCAAGTAAATCTCTCTATGTATATATACATCTAAATCTCTCTCTCTCCCTCTCTCTCTCTTTCTGCATCTATTGGTTCCATTGGTTAGGATCTTGCTTTAGCCTAGCAGGATCTTTGAGAAAACGACGCTTGTCTCACCTTAATCATATGACTGTACGTTGCTGCAAATGACCAGGAGAATGGCATGGCACGGCCCTGCTGGGAAACAGAGTTCCTGAGTGTCAGAGCTGCTTCTGCTTCAGGCTTCTTCAGAGACTGGATTAAGCTCATTTGGCCTCCATCAGCAGAAGTGAATCTTTGTTTCTGAATGAAGAAAACAGGATTGGGCCTACCAGTCCCAGGGGGAATCATTATATTAGTGTCTGCTATGCAGTTAGCAAGTCACCTGAAAGAGAAAGACTCCAAACATCATCCATGAGTACCCTAAATCCAGCCCAGGTGTCCTGTGTGAAATCTCCAGGGGGAAATAAGAAAGCTTTTAATGGTCCTCTGGCTGCAGAAAGAAATTGCTAAGAAAAGTGAGATCATCTGAACAAAATTCACAAAGGGAGAATCAGGCAGATTCATGCTGTCCCAGGACCCTGAGGTCTGCTCTCTATAGGAGGGCCATTCCTAAAGAGGGGGCCAGTGCAGCTCCTCTATTCAAACTAGGTAGCCATCTCCTGGCTCCCACCCAGCTTCAAACCTCTGCCCTAGGATGCTGGGACTAGGACTCTATAAATTACTCTTCTCCTTTGTCAGCCAGTAGGGGCTGCTGGACAAAGATGCCAGAAGAAAGGAGGATCCAAGAAGATATTTACACTTTCCTTTCTTTTTTTTTTTTTTTTGTCTTTTTGCTATTTCTTGGGCCGCTCCCGCGGCATATGGAGATTCCCAGGCTAGGGGTCTAATCGGAGCCATAGCCACCAGCCTACACCAGAGCCACAGCAACGCGTGATCCGAGCCGTGTCTGCAACCTGCATCACAGCTCACGGCAACGCCGGATCGTCAACCCACTGAGCAAGGGCAGGGACCGAACCCGCAACCTCATGGTTCCTAGTCGGATTCGTTAACCACTGGGCCACGACGGGAACTCCCGCTTTCCTTTCTTGCTGTTTTTGTGTCATCTGAGGAATGGCCCTTCACCCTGCCAGCTGTAGTTGGCTCCAGGTCAGCACCTTCCTTTATTCCCCAAATGAACTCCACTGCAGCCCGACAAAGGTGCCAGTTTCAGTTGGGCAGTGAGCCCCCCTCAGATATCTGAGTCCCAGCTCAGCAGGGTCCCTTCCTCCTGCTTCTGAAATCTGCTGCCACCAACCTCTTCCCTCATTCTCCCAGCCTTAGGAGACAGTTGCTTCCTGTCATTAGTACCACTGTGTTTAACCCATTCCTTATATTAAATTCTCTCTGTTGAAACATCTGGTGTGGCTTCTGATTTTCTATTTGGAACCAAAATGATAAGAATGCTTGATGATTAATGATACCACCCATTAATAGTAACAAAAAAATTATTTTACACACATGCACACACAATTTCATGCTTATCACACATCTCTCTGATTAGAATTTGGCTTTTTTTATAGATTTCCTGTAGAGAGAATTTGTTGTCCAGCAAATGACATGTACAGAATATTTGAGAGTTGTGTTTTTCATTGTAAATGAAAACATTTGAATGCTGGTGTTGTTTTTTGGTTGGTTTCTGTCTTTTTAGGGCTGCAGCCCCAGCATATGGAAGTTCCCAGGCTAGGCATTAAATCAGAGCCGCATCTGCAGGTCTATGCCACAGCTTGAAGCAATGCTGGAATCCATAACCCAATGAGTGAGACTAGGGATCAAATGCGCATCCTTATGGATACTAGCTGGGTTCTTAACCTGCTGAGCCACAAAAGGAACCTCTGAATGCACGTTTTAAAACACTAGTCTCTGACAGCCTTCCTTTGGCTGTCAAGACCGAGCCACTCCTGGGACACTGGCAATGGGTTTCCTGCACTTGTTTAAGGAGGGTCAGGCCCTAAATTGTGTAATTCTACCAAGGTGATGACATCCTGATTAACCGACCAATTCCTCCCCTGATTCACCTCATGTTGGTGCCAAGCACAAACCTATTTTCCCCAAACAGCACAAGCTAATACTGAGAGACAATGGGCCCTTTCTGAACACATTATGTTCCTTTTAAAAAATTCTTCTCAAACAAAACTTCTCTGGAAATAATCTAAAAAAGCCTTCAACATCAAGATGTAAATGACCCATACGGCGAAACTACCTCATCTCAGGAAGTGTTTTAATTTTATTTGAATTTTAATAAACCTCTAATTGGTTTCCATCACAGGGATCAGGCCTTGAGTTTTGAATCTCAGACTTCACTGAGCTGAGCAGAGGGGGACATTTTCAGCAAGACGAGGTAAGAGAGACGTGGGTCATGCTCCAACTGCTCCTTTCTGAAAGTCAAGCAAACAAACGCCTTCCTCAGCTACCCTTTCAGTTGGCGCTGATATAAAGACACGTTCAATCCCACACAATTCTTGACTGTCCTTTGCCAAACCAGAGCTGATCTCCTTTTGGCCAAGGCCACAGTGGAGCACCCCAGGGGAGACCACAGGGTAGCTACACATCTCATAATGGCCTCCTTTGTGAAGCTAAAAAAATATTTGCCTCCAGGCTGCAGAGCTGATCGGTGGAGCTGAGTTTTCCTATGTATTCGCAGTGTCTGCACCTCTGTTGCTCATGGTGATGGCTGCTCAGCCAACATCCTGGCTGAACCCTGGGGCTAGTCAAACAAGCAAGATTCAGTGACAGTCCCAGAGCATTATGGCAGCTGGATGTCCCCCAGCATTCTCTGGGGGATTTCATGGCCAGAGACAGCTGTGTGGAACTGGGACTCTGGCACCTTCCATGAGTTTGCTAGGGGTAGATTCGAGATGTTCTCAACAGCCCACAGATGAGAAATGATGCCCAAATCTTGATTCACATCTTTGAGCAAGAGGCATTGCCAGAGCATGTATGAAATTATAACTCCAAGTAAGATTTAATAATAATCCAAGGTTTATTTTATTTTATTAATTTTTTGCTTTTCAGGGCTGCACCTGTGGCATATGGAAATTCCCAGGCTAGGGGGTGGAATGAGAGTTGCAGCTGCTGGCCTACACCATAGCCACAGCGACATGGGATCCGAGCTGTGTCTGCAACCTATACCACAGCTCACGGCAATGCTGGATTCTTGACCCACTGAGTGAGGCCAGGGATCGAACCTGCATCTTCATGGATGCTAGTTGAGTTCGTAACCCCCAGAACCAGAATGGGAACTCCCTGAGCCAAGGTTTAAAATGCACTTCATGAGGAGTTGCCTAGTGGCTTAGCAGGTAAGGACTCAGCCTTGTCACTGCTGTGGCTTGGGTGTTCCTTGGCTTGTAAATGCACCACCTTGATCTCTGCCTTCATCTCTTCATGGTGTTCTCCATGTACCCATGTCCATGTCCAAATTTTTCCTCTTTATAAGGATAGAGTCATACCTGGTTAGGGTCCACCCTGATGACTTCATCTTGACTTGATCATCTAAAAGGACTATTTCCAAATGAAGCCATACACACAGGTTGTGGGGGCTAGGGCTATCGCTGAAACTCAGCCTCTGTACACTGGCACAGAGACAGAGTCTTGGAGACAGAGTTTTGTGTGAAGCAGGAAGAACAGCTTCATTGCTTAGCCAGGCAAAGGAGGCCACGACAGGCTAACATCCTCAAAACCATTTTACCTTCCAAAGCAGAGTTAGGAGGACTTGTCGGAGGGCTCAAGGAACAAGAGTACCGATAAGGATCTGGTGCAGGAGCTTGCATTCTTCATCCATGGAAGATTTCAGAACTGTCAAGGCTGGCGTCAGGCTGCCCCAGGATGAGCTCTGGTGGTCTCTGGGGTTATCAGACCAAGACCTAACTCTGGAGTGAAGATTGCTTACAAAAGGAAGGGGGTCTTAGGGAGTGTTTCTAGGGAACAAACTGCCAGGGGCCAGATTGGATTGTAAAAAGAAGAAATCATCTGGGCAAGGTAATTCACTTGAGAGAAGCAGGCTAGAGTGAGTGAGTTAGAACAGAGCATAAGGGGAATTGCTTTAATGAATTTTTAGCTGTTATAATATTTCCTGATCATTAACTCTTGTGTCAGCCTTTTGAGATGGGGGGTGGGAGTGCGGGGAGGCCTGGTAGGCTAAAGGAAAAGCCTCTTCTTTCAAAACACAAGGACACAGGGGCTTGTACATGGTTTCAGGACCTCAGTGTCCTCAATTCAACACATCATGCTCAGGCCCCAGATTCTTGCCCTGGCAGCTATGGAGCTGCCTTCTCTCTGCAGTCACCTTGACATTGGTCTTCTCCTGCTGTAGGAAGGCAGGAGGACAGATCAAGGCATATCCTAATGGCTCCTTTCCAACTGGGTAACACCAAGCAAGTCACTTGATCTCTCTGAGCCTCTGTTTCCTCATCTATAATATAGAATAGGTTTATTGAGAGAAGTCAGTGAGCTAAAGCAAAGATGTACTTGGCTGACCTATGCAATGGCTCAACAGATAAGATATCTTGTCATTGATTCCTACTGAGTCAAGGAGAGGAAAAGAGTGATTTCCAACCCTGATTGCACAATTAGTATCATCTTAGGGAATTTTTGAAACCTCTGAGTGCCCAGAGTCTAACTCAATTGGTCTGGGATGGGATCCAGGCACTGACATATTTAGAAGCTCCCTGGTTTATTTTATTATGCAGACATGATTGAGAACCACTAGAATAGATGAAAGCATGGGAAACGCCAATGGCACATCTCAATGCAGTTGAAGGTCAGAAGAGATTGACTTGGAGCTACTTAGCCAGATGGTCCACACTGGGAGAGCCACCAGAGACAGCTCTTAGAAAACTTGGGAATGAGGTGACCTAGATTTTGGAGACATTTCCTGCTTTGAGGTCTCCCTATGAAATGTTTTCCAAGGCCTCCCCAGTGACGGTGCATGCCCATTGAGTCAGCCCTGAGCCTCTTCTCCCACAGCAATATGTCATCCTCTTGCTCATCCACAAAAGCTAAAAGCTGCCCCCCTCACCCTCCCAGTCTCCAGCTCCAGGTCTGTTAAAAATTTTCAGTAGCAGCTATTGCTGACTGGATGGGCTTACCTCCCCCCTGGATATGTGCCCAAGAATGCTCATCATGGAACTTAAAGAATCCACCAGTGGGCAAATTCTGGACACCCTAAGGGCTAACTTATGAAATGGGGAAGGCAGAGTTTCAAAAACCCCTCTAGGTGGGAGCTGCCTGTTTGGAAGAAGCATGACTCCCAAGATTCCTGTACTTGTGAACTGGTGAGCTTTTATTTTATTGAATCACTCTCTTGCTCCATCCTCAGCACCAAATCCCTTCCACTTATAAATGCGGGATTGAGAGGCAGCTGTTCTGGCAGTTGCAGGAGTGATGCAATTTGCATAGGGAAGTGGCTTTTGGTTCCCAGGCCCCTTTGCTGAGTGAGGAGGGCAGCTGTGAGCAGCCCTCTGGCCTCTTCCCCCTCGGCAGATGCTCTGTTGCCTCAGCATCAGGCCTGGCCTCTTACAGCACCACCCTTGACCTCTGAACATCACACGCTGGCCATTCACAGCTTTTAAGGCCCCAGGTCTCTTCAGTCCTCATGGGGGAGGGCTGAGATTTTTTTGTTAGCTGAGTGCATGAGTAATATTAGAGAAAATGATGTGGAAATAGAAGCAATTTTTAATGGCAAAGTTACACCGGTGCTCTTGATTTATTACCATGAAGAGGTTAGGAATGTCCATTTTCTCTTTGGCCCAATTTAATTAAAATGTAGCAAGTATCATAAAGAAAATGATAGTGCTCTCCGTGCTGATTGATCTACTTGAAAGTAGGGTGTTTGGCTTGACACTTTGCATTTCTTCCATTTTAATAAAAAAAATGTGGCAGCAGAAAGAGGAGCCAGAGACAGACAACCTTCTAATACGAAGCAGGATATTATATCTTTATCTGGCAGTAAGCGACTTGGTCCACTTTGATCCAGCCTCGGTTTTTGGCACGTCCAGGGAAAAGGAAATGAAACTTAGGATGGGGAAATGCTTTTGCTAAACCCAGAGACTCTGCGCTTGAATCCAGCCCAGCGCGCCGGAATCACCCACTCGCCTTCTGCCACCGGTGCCAGAAGGGGGAATGAGTTCCTTTAAGCGGGCTACGGTGGGGAACGAGCAACTGTACCACTCTCTTGATCGCCCTGAACAGATTCCCACTGCCATTTCAGACGGAATTGATGCAGTTAAGCCCAAATTTCCTGGCAAGCCCCAGAGGAGGTTTTTCCAAAAGGCATCTCAAACCGCGAAGGCACAGCCTTTCCATGTCTAATCGCAAAAGCAAACCACTGGACACATGCTGCCGCTTTCCAGCTGGTCGCGTATGTTTTCTTCACACTGGAACCAAAAAACGTGCCAAGGTGTGACATTTTTGAACCCCACCAACTGGGAGCTGTGCACACAAATCGTTTTGCCTGTGCTGTGGGAAAGTGATGAATGGGGGCCGTTCTGCCCGCGGAGGAGGACCGCTCTCCCTCTGGCAGGCCGGCAGCCTTATTTATTACACAGCGAAGTATAAAACCGCCCCGACCGGCAGCCGCCCTCCTCTCCAGCCCTGGCACTTGCCGGAAGAGACCACGGCGCCCGGAGTCCCAGCCGTCTGCCTCGGGGAGGCTCTGTGGCTCTTTTGAGAACCATGCTGGGGAGGCAGCTCGTCTGTTGGCACCTGCTGGCTTTGCTTTTCCTCCCTTTTTGCCTGTGTCAAGATGAATACATGGAGGTGAGCGGAAGAGCTAATAAAGTGGTGGCAAGAATAGTGCAAAGCCATCAGCAGACTGGCCGTAGCGGCTCCAGGAGGGAGAAAGTGAGAGAGCGGAGCCATGCTAGAACTGGGACTGTGGATAATAACACTTCTGCAGACCTAAAATCCCTGAAAGCCGATGAGCTACCGCACCCCGAGGTAGATGACCTAGCCCAGATCACCCCATTCTGGGGCCAGGTACTCAGAATTCTCTTCTAAGGATTACTGTCAAAGCTTATGAGTTGTGTTGTTCTTGCTCTCTCTCTCTCTTTTTTTTTTCCTTCCAGCTCTGATCCAAGGATCGATGCTTTCCAGAAGCTTGCTGAGCTGCTTGTGGGTCTCTGTCTGGGTGGCTCTGGGGGTACTAAGTTTGCTGCTTGGTCTCTGTTAGAAAATCAGCAGAGGTAGCAGGGATGTATTGAGATAAGAGGCCAAAACTGTCCCATCAGAAAGGGGAACAGGGGGTGTTCCCTGGTGGCTTCCAGTTAAGGATCCGGGGTGTCACTGCTGTGGCTCCAGTTGGATCCCTGGCCCGGGGAACTTGCACTTCCATACTGCAAGCATGGCACCCTCACCCACCTCCCAAAAAAAGAAGTAAAGGGGAACAGGGGCTGCCAGCTGCCTGCACTGCTATGACTCGATTTCTTTCTTGCTCTGTTTGTGGGGAAAGGAGGAGAGCTGACCTTTGCAGACAGATGGATCGCTGGAGATAATCATTTGCAGATCACAAGAAAGTTGGACTTGCCTAATTCCTTCCAGCAGGGAGAAGCTGCCCTTTGAATTTTTTCTTTTGATTTGCAAGCGTGCTGTGACTTTTCATGCCAGGCTTGGTTATTTGATTTATGGCAGTCTAGGTTACTAATCCTCTACGGTCACCCTGTTTAAAAAAAGACCAAAGAGTTAAAATTTTAAAAAAGACTGTCTTTAAAAATCAAGCCTGATTTAATCAGGATTTAATGCCTGAGGATCACAGAGGACTTGATTTATTTCTTGGAGTGTGAGCTCAGCATCTAAGGGAACATCTTTAACTCTTTCAGGGTAGTATGGGAGTGAGTTAAGGTTTCAGTGTAGTGAATGGCAAATTGATGAAACTCAACTGAAAATGTTAAGAACAGGAAGAAACGTGTTTTTAAGTACACTATTATTTCTATTTAAAAATGTTAAATTGAGGTTCATTGTCATATAACATTATGTTAATTTCAGGTGTACAACGTAAGGAGGAAGTAGATTTTGATTTGCCTTCTAGGTATCCAGCATGCTGATATCAGATGAGGGGGGCGAGGGGGGTTTCTCTGAATTATACAGTCTCTGAACAAATCCGTTTTATGACAAAAATCAACTGCTTCTATGCATTGAACAGGCCCTGAAAGAGTCCATACAGTTGAAATCTAAGCCCCTCCTACCACAGATGAAAGTTTGGGTTGAGACAGGTAACATGATCAACCAAGATCACACACAGACTCAGCTCTAGACGTGGCACAAACCTGGGACTTGTCACTTGACCACAGATGCAGTGGCCCAAATCCTTCTGTGGGGCCAAATCAAAAAAAGAAAAATTCTTTCCTTTTCGGAACCTCAGAAGAAGTGATAACCTCTAATACAACCCTGTTTTTGAAAGCCCCCTTTTGGGATTGTCCTTTCATCTGCCCATCTTAAGAGTGATTCCTGCTAATTTGTGTTAGTCTCAGTGGTAAAGATATTTGCATTTTTGTCCGAGCCTTGATCTGGACCTTCCGTGGGCTCTTTGCTGGACCCTTCCTGGCTGCAGCAGTGTGAGCCCCCAGAGGCAGCAGAAGGCAGATGCAGGCTGTCACTGGTCGTTATTTTTTTGGCAGCCAACACCCAGCAGGCCACTGAAATTCAAATTACATTTCTATTCTACCCTACCTTCTAGTGTCCCTAGGCATCTAGCATGTTAAAATCAGATGAGAGGGCTAAGGAGCCACTTTCTGGATTGTTTTTTATTTATTTATTTATTTATTTATTTATTTAATTTTGAAATTTTTTTGTCAGGCTTTTTGAAACCAAGGGGACTTTCAAACTCCCTTGGCTTCCTGAAGTATTTCCAAACCAGCCCCCAATAGGAGATACTGAGGCGTTTTAGCCACTGATGTTCTTAGAGGTTTCAATACAACACCATGCCAATGGCTCTGGAGACCCATGTTGAACTTAGGACTGTACTTCCTTCTTCCTTTTTTCCTCACTTTCCCCACCTCTTTTAATCTTTTAATCTTCCTTTTTCCTCATTCATTCCTTCGACAATCATTTCCTGTGCTTTCACTGTGAGTCAAGTTTTAGGATGAGGAGAAATACACCCAAAGTTTTCTCTCTGAACAGTTCTGAAGGGCTCTAAATGTGCAGATAATTAATACCATGTGATGAACAAAGTTAATGCACAAAAGGCTGTTGGGAGAAGAGGGTCAGAGTGATGGTGGCCACTGAGCCGCCTCTCAAGAGATGAGACAAAAAGCATGGCTATTCACAGGAAAAAAGAAAATAAATATGTGCCACATCGAGAGCCATGAAGAGCGGGTATGGCTGGAGCATCTGGATCGGGAGGAAGACACCATTGATTTTAATGCTGCCTGGAGCATTCTGTGGGCCAGCTAGGAAGCCCAGACCTTATTTTCCTTGCAAAAGTTTTGTGTGCTTGTGCATAGCAGGACAGGCAGTTGATTGGGTTTGTGTTCCAGAAAGTTGACTCTGGCCTTAGGGTTTGCACAGAGAGGTATAGAGGTGGGGGTACGCAGACCTGTGCTCTCTTTTCTGGGGCATTGTCTTCTCTGTTGCTCTTCCTCGCTCACCTTTATCAAGCTCCCCTCCTCTTCTTGGACACGTCTCTCTCTCTCTCTCTCTCTCTCTCTCTCTTTCTTTCACTTCCTTTCACCTTCTTTCTCTTCCCTCTTTCTTAAGTTAAAGTCACTTACCAATAGGAGTTCCCGTCGTGGCTCAGTGGTTAAAGAATCCAACTAGGAACCATGAGGTTGCAGGTTCGATCCGTGGCCTTGCTCAGTGGGTTAAGGATCTGGTGTTGCCATGAGCTGTGGTGTAGGTCGAAGATGTGGCTCGGATCCTGCGTTGCTGTGGCTCTGGCGTAGGCCGGTGGCTATGGCTCTGATTCCACCCCTAGTCTAGGAATCTCCATATGCCATAGGAGTGGCCCTAGAAAAGCCAAAAAAAACAAACAAACAAACAAACAAAAAAAAAAGTTACTTACCAATAGCAGAGCTCCATTCTCATAGCTGCCCCTGGACCTCCATCTACAAAATGGACGGAACTTCTCTTGGGGACCTCCTTCCCTGCATGCTGCCCATCTGCATGAACTTGGTGTTCAATCTTGACCTAATTTTGGGAAAGGAGTTGATAAACTTAAGAGGGTGGGGTACAGAACTATCTGGTATGTGACTCTCCCTTACCTGGATGAAAATGTCTCAATGAACACATCCCCTCCAGCCTCTTCTAAGGCTCAGAGACATTCTTCCATGTGACCGAACTTGGAAGACGAGACCAGAGGGAGGACCATGTCGCGAAATATTGTAGGCAGGTTCTTAGGAAGTGTCCAGACACTTAGTGACCAGAGTCTCTCACTGTTTTGTGGCACTTTGATACTCTTGAAATGCCCCTGAGTGGCTTGGGCATGCACCCCGAATTAGCTCTGGTGCTGACCAGCCGCTTCTCCTGGTGCTGACATCCCATGCCCAGACACTCGACTTAAAACCAGTCTTTCTAAGCCACCACTTGAGGCTTTGGAAAAGACTTCAGTATCTTTGTCTGCATTATAGATCTGGAGAGAAAAATTCATGACCATCTTACCCAAACCTCTAATTTAGTAGACAAGAAAAATGATGTCTGGGGGAGTGACTTCACACAGAACTGAGATGGGCTGGTTCCAGTCCAGTTCTCTTTCTGACTTCTTAGCTTCTCCGTTTTTCAATTCTATTTTTAGACAAATGGTTCCACCTCAAGATTTTCCCTTTTTCCCCTCCCTTCTCCTTCCCTAAAATCCATTATTGGCAGAGCCTAGGATTTCTTGGAGCTTAAAAAGCAGTATTTCATATTAGCAAAATCATACCAGGAAATTACAGAGTAATTCCTGCTCAGATTGCATCTTTGGATTACAAGGTGGAGCAGTACTGTGGTGTCTGACTTTCCAAAGGTCTAAAATCTCATCTCAGACTGACTGTTTTCACTGACTTTCTTTTCCTCTACCAGTTTTAGAAAAGGTTTTGAGAGACCCTCATATCTCTCCAGGGTTGGGTTTGGGGGACTGTCCTAGACTCTGAGTTCCCTCCAAATCCTAGCTCCTGGTCACTTAAGATTGGGCTCTGAGATGTTACAGCAGAAGGCTTGGACCACGGATGCTATTCTGCATTTTTTTTTTCTTTCTAGCTAGGTGGGAATCTTTAGGAAAAAGGAATGAGTGTAAGGAAAAAGTCTAAGCTTATTTTTGATTTTAAAAAAGGAGACGTTCCTTTGCCTTGGTACAGTAGGTTAAGGATCAGGCATTGCCACACCTGTGGCATAGGTCGAGGCTAAGGCTCAGACTCGATCTTGACTGGGAACTTCCATATGCTGTGGATGTGGCCAAAAAATAAAAACAAAAGTAAAGTCTAGAGGTGCAGCAATGGGAAGCCTCGATCCATTGCTCTGCTTGGATTTCTAATGATAGAGAAAACTTGAATTTTAAATGACTTCTTCCTCCTTCTTTACCTTTCTCTCTCTCTCCCTTCCTCTCTCCCTTCCTCCTTCCCTCTCCCTTCCTTTTAGAAAATAAGCCCTTGGAGTTCCCATTGTGGCTCAGTGGTAATAAACCTGACTAGTATCCATGAGGATGTGGGTTTGATCCCTGGCCTCGCTCAGTGGATTAAGGATCCGGGGTTGCCGAGAGCTGTGGTGTAGGTTGCAGACGAGGCTGGAATCCAGCTTTGCTGTGGCTGTGGTGTAGGCTGGCAGCTATAGCTCCAATTCGACCCCTAGCCTGGGAAGTTCCACATGACTTGGGTGTGACTCTAAAAAGACACACACAAAAAAAAAGACAAAAAAAAATAAAGAATCCTTTAGCAAAAATATGCTGTTTTCAAAAAAACCCATCGAATTATATTTGGTGTCTGGGAAAGTTTCCACAAGTCTTTTGTATGCTATGATTAAAAGGCAAGTTGCCAATTTAGAAGAGATTCCAAATTTTATAAGAAATCCTAACTCTTCTGCCAATCAACTTCTGCCAAATCTCTAGCTCCTTGACCGTAGCACAGATTTCAGAAAATTATCTTTGAATAAAGAAGCATTTAACCCAGTGTCATATTTAAATATACTTTGTGTCCATTAAGTACTCTTTAAATCTTGGTTCAAATATGTGATAATCACTTTAAGTTTTCAAGTGGAATATGAAACAGAACAGCATGTTAAAGCTGGGAGTTAAAAAAGGAAGTAAAATTGTTTCAAAATACAGATAATTAATAAGAACTTATTGGATACATTAATATTTTCATTAATTTCCTAAGGCAATTTATTGGTGGTTTGAAAAGCTAATGTTTTAATTCAGACTTTCTAAGAACTCTGAACCCAGGATCATGAATATGGGTGGTCTTAATACCTGTATTCAAAGTTGATTATTTTTATCATTTGAGGGTCATCGACTTAATCTAACTACATCTGGCACTGCTGGCAGTTGGGAAGGAAAGAGGATGCCTCCAAGTCAACTTCTGATGGAGCGTCTTCTTTTCCTGTCACTGGTAGCACCAGGAACATGCTTTCAGAAGCCCTGCCTCATCTTCCATCCCCCCTCACACTTTCCAAGGAGCCTGTTCTTCTAGCCACTGTCCTGTTTCCTTTGCCTTCTGATCATCACCCCACCTTAGCTGCTTCCTTTGTCGTTGACATACCCACCGCATGCCTTGTTTTCTGATGTTGTTGTGGGCTGCTTGAAATTAAACTTACCTGGGGGACCAGGCCAGAGGACATGCAGAAGTCATAATTATGCACATGTACCTTTCTCTGAAGCTTCTCTTTATATCTTTTTAAAGTCTCCACAAACTGGAGGACTGCCCCCAGACTGCAGCAAGTGTTGCCATGGAGACTACAGCTTCCGAGGCTACCAAGGCCCCCCTGGACCCCCCGGCCCCCCTGGCATTCCAGGTAAGGCTGAGAGAGGTGCTGTTCCCTGTCTAATGCAGACTGTGCCAAAACAGGAGCCAGGGGCAAACCTCAGTGATTTGGGGGTCATTTGCATATGATCCGAAGCATTTGCATGGAAAATCCAAAAGAGTTGGGTAGAAAACTGGGTTTATTGAGTTACTGAGATGAAACTGTATACACTAGTATTTATTATCCATTCCACTAGCAGAATCCCTCAGGCAATAGGGACCAGTTTACAGGCTAGGAGGCCCTTCACCAGCTTGGAGTCTGAAACCTAAACAGGTTCATACTCTGCTTCAGTGTTTCTACCACCTCGTGCTCCGTAGGGCATGGCAGATCTAGCTTTTCAGGGATTTGCCACGTAAGATTGGGGAAGAGAGTTTGCTGATCTGGGTTACAGTCATCCTCATTGTCCCTTTCAAGGAGCTATGCATCCTTCTGTCTGATTCTAGGTCCAGCTAAGTTTTTCTTCCCCTAACCTCAGGGTATGTTCACACTTCTCTTGTACTCGTGGGGACATTTTTGGGCTCCAGCACCATGTGGTGGCACCAGACATACTGTCCCTCTGGACCCACTAATCAGCCATCTCTATTCTACTCAGTGGTGCCCTAGGCATGGAGCCTCTGGGGAGCTTGCCAGTATCGTGGTCAGCCACGGAAAGGGCAGCCTAGGTCTCCCCTGTTGCCAGACTTCCAAATCTCTCTGGGGGTTTAGCTGACTGTCTTGTCTCTAGGTCAGTTTTGGGGTTAGAACTTCTTCTCAACTTATTATCATGAGGTTTAATTTTTAAAGATACTTTTGAGTGGCTTCTCAAATGGAACCAAACTGAGAATGAGCAAGTGCTCCGTTAGGGGTCAAATAATGATTTCCAGCTTGGAATCTATATCACTGAACATGAAAGCCAGCAGGCAGCAGGTGTGGTGATTAGGGGATATTCAGACCCTTTAAAAAATCCTCTGGGAGTTCTCACTGTGGTGGGGTGGGTTAAGGATCTAGCATCATATCTGCGATGGCTCTGGTTGCTGCTGAGTCATGGGTTTGATCCCTGACCCATCACAGTGGGTTAAGGATCTGGCATTGCTGGAGCTATGACATAGGTCCCAGTTGCAGCTTGGATTTGATCCTTAGCCTGGGAACTTCTATATGCCTCAGGTGCAGCCAAAATAAATTAAAAAAATAAAATCTTAGGTCTTCTGAGGTCATAGGACATGCTAGCCTTGGCTATGTTTCCCGTTTGAAACAGTTTTGTCATAGCACATTAACCTGTAAACACAATCAAAGCTCATCAATTTGGAAAAATTGCAAGCCTTTTAAGAAACCTGACCAGAGGTGGTACATGCAAAATAAACAGCAAAAGGGCCTAGAATTCAACAAGTCTAAAAACAAAGGGAGATGTGTAGGAATTCTCTCTTAGCAAAATGTAGCATTGAAATCATTATCCAAGTATTGCTTTCAAGATTATTGTGATCATTTTTTACCAATGCTTTTACTTTTCCTTCAGTTATAAAAGCGGTTTGTGTTCTTTGTAGGAAGTTTCAAGAAAAGGGAAAGTGTATGGAATGACACAAAAATGGCTTGTGTTTCATTCATTTAGAAAAAAATAAACCACTGCAAATATTTTACATAATTTATTCTAGTCTTTTTCCCCTTTGAATAAAACATGTACACATTATATATGTATATGTGTGTGTGTGTATATATACATAGTATCATGCTATCTCTATTGAGTCATAACTGTTTTAATCTAAGTATATCATATTATTAAATGTTATTTAAATATTTTTCTTCAGCATCCTTTTTTTTGTGACCATATAACATCATTTAATGGAATATACCTTTTTAAATTTAGCCCTTTCAGAATTGGTGGACATTTACGTGGTTTCTAATCTTTGCTATTATAAAGGGTCCTTTGATAACCAGCCTTCTATACAATTTTTCATCCGAGTCTTGTTTTATAGGAAAAACAGTCCTTGGAGCCAGGAGCCTTATGAGTATCGAAGGCTGTTTTTGGTTTCCATTTAAAAGAGCTCCCATTTGATGATGCTGGGTTTGGGCTTGTTTCAAATGGTCCCCATTTATGATGGAGTTTGTGCCTTTTTGAAGAAAGGGGCTGCATTTGTATAAAAATAGCTGGTGAGTATGAATGACTGGGCTTTCTCATGTGATGATGTCTGGTTGTTCAAGGAAACCATGGAAACAATGGCAATAACGGAGCCACTGGCCACGAAGGGGCCAAAGGTGAGAAAGGAGACAAAGGTGACCTGGGGCCACGAGGGGAGCGGGGGCAGCATGGCCCCAAAGGAGAGAAGGGCTACCCGGGGATTCCACCAGAATTGCAGGTAAAAGTCTCTGTCTCCAGGTGACCATCAGGGGCCAGGAATTGGGAGGCTTGAGTGCTTCTTCATCGTCAATGTTGAGTAAACCTATCTCAGTTTGTTCATCTCCACCACAGGGTGTCTGCCTAAGACCTTTGGTGTCAAAGTGCTTTGAAATCATTCTTAGGAAGAAGAAAAATACATGAAAGGTGAAATGCAATGCCCTCGTTAGGCCAAATACAAAGCAACCTTGAATATCAACTAATCTCCATTTTCCAAATGAGAAAATATGTTCAATAAAAAAGGTTTTGGCAACTCAAATATGTAAACTTTTAGATACATGAAATACTATTAAGGAGACATTTGACCATCCTATTTATTTATTAATTTTGTTACATTCACTTATTTAAATCACATATATGGATATTAATATACAAATATCACTATCAAACCAGATTTTGTAGCATTGATTTTTATTTAAACTTTTTCTCATCAATATATACTTTATCACTAAAAAAAGTTTTATTTTAAATCATCCACCTATAGATTTCCAGACCAGACCATATTCACTGTCACTTAAAGTTTTTTTAAATTCATTTATGAAGCTGTCATTGTCCATTTTATCTCAAGCCCGGGTACCCATTTATCTATTCTTTATTTTTCTTTTAAGTGATCTTCAAAATTCCTGTAATACCTAAAACTTACAAATGTGAGGTGGAGTCACCAAGAAATTTACTAAATCTGGGTTATTTATTTTGTTGGCTACTATGTTTAAAGTGGATCCTTCCAACGGACTCCTATGAAAACTAGCGTTTTTGTTTTTTTAGGCTGTAGGTGCGGCATATGGAAGTTCCCAGGCCAGGGGTTGAATCAGAGCTGCAGCTGCTGACCTACGCCACAGCCACAGCAATGCCAGATCCGAGCTGCATCTGTGACCTACACCACAGCTCATGGCAACGCCGGATCCTTAACCCACTGAGCGAGGCCAGGAATTGAATCTGCATCCTCATGGATACTAGTTGGAGTTGTTTCCCTTGCGCCACAACAGGAACTCCCAAAACTAGCCTTTTTTATTGTTTGTTTCTGGCTGGTATGTCTTCCTGAAACAGAACTTGTTAAAATTATGTAATTTAGAGAACATACGGATGAAATAAATTTACCTTTGAAGGCAAGGCAAGGACTATATTTTTCTCTGCCCATTTAGGCCTCCTCCCTCCCCTCTAGTGTGCACTATGCATTAAACAACCTTCTCAGAGGTGCACATGCCTGTTCAACCGTAAAGATTAGTTTTTCTTCTTTTGGGGCCAGACATGTAACTCCTTAGAAGAAAACATTACTTATAGCCTTATTTATATTACTAGCTATATTACAGGTATTCTGCCTATTTTACGAGATTATTGGTTCTTGTGTTACCAAATGTGCGACTGAGCCTCCCATAAAAATAATGATGACTAGACATTCCCTGGTGGCCTAGCAGTTAAGGACTCGGCATTGTCACTGCTGTGGCTTGGATTTAATCCCTGGCCCAGGAGCTTCTGCACACCAGGTGTGGCCAAATAATAATAATAATAATAATTGAGCGGCTTGAAACAATTGACCAAATACAGGGTTCTGTAAGCTCAGCGATTGTAACAGTGTAACTCTAGACGTGGGAAGAAGCAACAAGAGGGAACCACTTCCTGGACCATAACAGACTCAGGAGACAGGTGGTCCAGAGGCCTTAGGCTGCTGCTGAAGGGCCTAATCCAGTCATCACCTGGCTTATCAAGGAAATCCTCACTGACCTGGGCATGAGCATTCCTGGTGCAGTGGGACAAACTGGTCCCAAACCTGGGTCAAAATTATGACCAAAAGGGAGGAGATTGTAAAATAAAGAATGTTGCCCACCATCCAGTTCTCAAAGAATCAGCCACTGCAGCCGAGGACCTACAGAACACCCTGAAAGGAGTTCAAGGTGGAGATTGGGAGAAGGCAGTTTGTGCTCTGGGACACCAGTCAGAACTGGTCCTCAGAGAGTTAGATCTTTGGGGGAGAAAAGGTGATGAACTTAGTTTCTCGTGTCTTCCCCTACTTAGAAAAGCACCGAAACCCTTAACTAAGACACGTGTTCCTTGTGACTAGCAGTCACCTTCTACCAAGCTGTGTGCTTGGCTGCATGTACCCCTTTCCCAAAGCACATGTGCACAGACCTCGTCCCCTAGCTCTCCCCAACAGTCCTCAGAGCTTCCTGAAAGCCTGTCTCCCAGGCTACGGTCCTCAGGTTGGCTTGAATAAAACTTTCCTGTTTCTTTATTAATTTTTTTTTTCTTTGGCTGAGAGTTCCCAGGCCAGGGATTGAACCCACACCACAGCACCCACCGGAGCCACAGCAGTGAATACACAAGATTCTTAACCTTCTGAGCCACCAGAGAATTCCTAGATTGATTATTGATTAACATTTTTGTGGACAGTACTGTAACAGGAGAAACTTTTAAGGCACTAGAGTGTATAGCAACTCATCTGAAAGATCAGTGGGGGGAAATTTTGCCCTTTATTTGGGTACATGTGGTAGTTGTTTGTCCTTGGATAAATTTCATTATTTTTAAGTGTTTTTAAGGATCAACTAAGAGGTCTTGTGTGTTACTTTACCTACTTTTGTGGTACTGTGACTTTTTAACCAATGCTGTTTAATAATTTTAGCAAACCAGGATCCCTGTGCCAGTATAAATTTACAAAGATAAGGAGACAGAGGCCACTGCCCAGGTTATAGGTACCTAATAAGATGGATGATACACATCCTTAAAGCATGACATTAACCCAATTCTGTGAATGGTTAGACCCTGGCCAAGGGGAGTAGCCAGTTTAATGGAGACCACTTGGGCAATTATTATATTTGCTCCATCAGCTTTTTAAACCCTAAAACCACAGTGTAATCGCTTGGGAGAACTACTTTCCCATATTTTTAAGGAGGCATATTCAGAGGAGTGAAGGCTGGTCTTAGGCAGATTGTAAAGGAGGGTGACTTCTGACCCCTTCAGCTTTATTTCTAAATCTCTCCTCTGATGTCACTCCTTCTTTATTAAAAAAAATTTTTATTATAGTCGACTTACAATGTTCTGTCAAATTCTGCTATACAACAAAGTGACCCAGCCCCCTACACACATACATTCTTTTTCTCATATTATCCTCCACCACACTCCAATGCAAATGATTGGATATAGTTCCCGGTGCTCTATAGCAGGACCTCATTGCTTATCCATTCTAAATGTAATAGTTTGCATCTATTAACTCCAAACTCCCATTCCATCCTACTCCCTCCCTATCCCCCTTGGCCAACCACAAGTCTGCTCTCCATGTCTTTGGGTCTATTTCTGTTCTGTAGATAGGTTCATTTGTGCCATATTTTAGGTTCCACTTATAAGTGATGTCATATGGTATTGTCTGTCTCTTTCTGACTTACTTTGCCTAGTATGAGAGTCTCTAGTTCCATCCACGTTGCTGCAAATGACATTATTTTGTTCTTTTCATGGCTGTGTAGTATTCCATTGTATATAGGTGCCACATCTTCTTAATCCATTCATCTGTTGATGGACGTTTAGGCTATTTCCACGTCTTGGCTTCTGAATAGTAAACTAAATATAGAACTACCATATGATCCAACAATCCCACTCCTGGGCATGTATCTGGACCAAACTTTGATTCAAAAAGATACATTCACTCCTTCTTTATCCTTCTGCATTGGTTGCCCTCATGCAGTCCCTCTGTCTGCCCAAATCCTTTCTGTGTTAACTCTACCAGGCCTGCCTCCCTGCCCTCCCCTGAATCTTCCAGAACTTCACATTATTTGATCTCTATCCTCTCTCACCCTTATCCCTTAAAACTCTCATTCATTCAAGACAGATAATCCCAGCAAGTTAAAGAACCTGTTGCTCTAATTCACACTCAGTTTGGACCGGGGACTGGAACGTGACTTTCAAATGTGACTCTCCAATAGTGGTACAATTTCCACGTATGCACTGTTCCCACACCACTAAGCAATTCTTCCATACTAGCTGGATGTCCGTCCTTCAATTTTGACAGTACTTACCTGAAGGGAACAACAGATCCCACAGTTTAAAGCTCAGTCCTGTGGGACTGCCTCAACCACCCCCCCCCACACTTTAGACATGACCTCAAGTCTAGGTTGTCACCTGTACTTCTGACTGCCTGGCTGTAGGTTGAAGGTTCCAAGGACCCCTTCCTTGGGTTTGATTAATTTCCTAAGGTGACTCACAGAACTCAGAAGAAACTGTTTACTTCGTAGCTGGCCAATTGCTTATAAAAGGATATAACTCAGGAATTGCCAGAGGGAAGAGATGCATTGGGTAAGGTATGGGGAAGGGGGCGTGGGGTGTCCAGGCTCTCTCTGAGAGCACCACTGTCCCCAAATCCCCATGTGTTCATCAAACGGGAAGCTCTCCCAAACCTGTCCTTGGTTATTATGGAAGCTTCATCACATAGGCAAGGGTGATTAAATCACTGGCCGCTGATGATAGATTCAACATCCAGCCCTTTTCTCATCCACAGAGGTGTGTGTGTGTGAGGGAGGATGGGGAGTGGAAGGAGGGCTGATTTAAAACTCTAATCACCTTGTTGACTCCGAGGGCAGCCAAACCCTCCTGAGGTGCTTTCCCCAGCGTCACTTCATTAACATAACAAAAGATACTTTGCCGCCCTCAACACTTTGGAAATTCCAAAGATTTTAGGAGTTCTGTGCCAGAACTGGGAACGAATACTAAATATAAACTTATTATAAATCATAATATCCCAGGTGTCTTTTAAGGACAAAATAACAACAAGGTAAACAAAATTAAAAAGTTGTTTGGCTGCAGGACTTCTCAGCTTCTTTAGTATGCTGATGGGCATTTAATAGCTATAAGGAGAAGATTTCATCCAAATGTTCCAGTACTATTTGATAATAGAATTTGATTACCTCAAGAAGCACTTTAACATCTAATGTTCATTGAAACACATATTCAGAACTGCTGCTATGTACTATCGTTTTAATGGGTGCATAGCAAAACAATGTTAGACATTACCGTGATTTATTTAATTCTTCCTCCATAGATTAGTATTTAAATTATTTCCAATCTTGCTGTTCCGAATATGGTTGAAAGAAACTTCCTTGTATCAAAACCTTATTTCTCTAAGAAATAAGTTGCCTTTTAATTAACTGCCATCTCTTTCCTTAGATTGCATTCATGGCTTCTCTGGCCACTCACTTCAGCAATCAGAACAGTGGGATTATCTTCAGCAGTGTTGAAACCAACATTGGAAACTTCTTTGATGTCATGACTGGGAGATTTGGGGCCCCAGTATCAGGTAAGAGGTAAAAATAAATGAGTCACTGACTTAATCTAGTAATCAAGAAAGAAGGAAGGGATTGGAGGAGGGAGGGAAGGAAGGATGGATGGATGTTGGGAGGGAGGGAGGGAGAGAGAGAGGGAAGGATATATGTGTATAAAATTATTTTTTTTCCCCTGTTGGATTTCAAAGTAAGTGAATGAGAATCTGAAAAAACAAGAACAATTTTTTGGTTTTTTTTTGTTTTGGCCACGCCTGCAGCATGCAGAAGTTCCCAGGCCAGGGATCGAACCCTTACTGCAGCATTGATCCAAGCTGCTGCAATGACAACACTGGATCCTTAACCTGCTAGGATACCAGGGAACTCACCAAAAACAGTTTTAAAAATGATAATCATGACTACTAGGTTTATTCTGCTTTGAAATGCACCAAAAATTCCCTAAGGGGGCATAATTACCTCTGACTTGAAAAGCCCTCAGATCATATTCTCACTGTTCCACTGTGTCATAACTGAGTTCATTCCCTCTCCCTGCTGCTACCCCAAGGAAGGCCTGCCTGATCCTTAAAAGAAAAAGTATTAAAAATTTTTTTTGAGCACTTCTGTATTCATTTCCTATTGCTACAGTAACAAATTACCACGAACTAAGCTTAAAACCACATGAAATTATTCTCTTGCATTTCTGGAGGTCATTAGTTCAAAATCAGTCCAAGGAGGCTAAAGTCAACATATGGGGGATTTCCTGTCGTGGGGCAGCAGAAATGAATCTGACTAGGAACCATGAGGTTGTGGGTTCCATCCCTGGCCTTGCTCAGTGAGTTAAGGATCCAGCACTGCCATGAGCTGTGGTGTAAGTCCCAGAGTCGACTCGGATCTGGCATTGCTGTGGCTCTGGTGTAAGCCAGCAGCTGCAGCTCCAATTAGACCCCTAGCCTGGGAACTTCCATATGCCACCGGTGTGGTCCTAAAAAGACAAACAAACAAACAGAACTCATATGGGCAGTACTGGTTCCTCTAGAAGCTCTGGGGTCTTGCCTCTTCCTGCTTTTAGAGGCTGCCACCATTCCTTGTTTATTGACCACCTCTGTTGCTCCAGTTGTTACATCACTTTGTCCTCTCAGATTCTGACCTCCCTGGCTCTTGAGAAAGACAATGTGATTACCTTGGACCCACCTGGATAATCCAGGATAATCTCTCCAGCTCCAGACCCTGAGCTTAATCCTGCCTGCAAAGTCCCTTTTGCCATGTAAGCAGAGATCCTGGGGTTGTTGGAACCTAGGCATACACGGGGGTCATTATTCAGTCCCCCACAACTTTTTTACTTTCTAGCGCCACAAGCTGTTTCAGGGTCACATGGTATTTTCCCATCCCAGCTTTGGAAATACCCAACTTTCCAAGAAGCACTGGTTTCTTTTACTGGAGAATAATATTTAGAAACTGAGATGTGTGTGCTAGATGTACTCACTGCTCTTAGGATGTCACTTCTTTTAGGTCCTATGAGTGGACAGAACTAGGACACATAGATGTGTACCAATCCACCATGTATATGTGCATCTATATTTTCTTATCTATCTATCTATCTATCTATCTATCTATCTATCTATTTAGTATGTAAAAAACAAAAAAATTTAAGTTCATTCTGATACATCTGACTCAAATCCAGCACCACTGTGTTCATCCTGACATCCCCTTTGTTAATTTTTAACTTCTTTCTTTGACAATGAGCCACCTGGCTCTCTTCATCTATGATATATTTACTTATTTGTTGAACCTTATTGCACAAATAAAGTAGTTACAAAATTGCAAAAGTCCAGGTCTCACAAGAAACAAATTTACCAACTAGAGTGTATTCTTTGTGTACAATTCTTTTTATTTTTGCAGTATCCTGTCAAAACACTCTCATATTCTTCCCCCGTCCCCATGACCTTCAGTTCCACTACTTCTTTCATTTGTAATAAAAAATGTTAATTTGTGATTCATCTTGAGTTTTCCTGATATTGTAGTTGAGTTTTTAAAATTCTTCATGTAGCAAAATTTATTCCTTGTGATGTATAGTTCTATGGGTTTTCACAAGTGCATAGAAATGTCTCCACCACCACAGTCTCAAACTGAGCAGCTCTTTCATTCCCCAGATTCTCTGTGCTATCTCTTTGTAGTCAACCCCTGACAGTGACTTACTGGTTTTCCATCCCTAGAGTTTCAGAATGTCATATAATGGAATTGTACAATATACAGGTTTTTTGGTATTGTACAATGTTAAGTCTCTTTTACTTAGCAAAATTCATTTACCATTTACCCATATTTCTGTACGAATCAATAGTGTGTTCCTTTTTCTTGCTATGTAGTATTCCATTGAGTGGATATATTTACAGTTTGTTTATTCATTCATGAGTTAAGAGACATTTAGACTATTGGGGTGAGTTGACCCTTTATCATCATGTAATATTTCTTTTATCCTTGATAATATTTCTGAAGTCTACTTTGTTTCATATGTTATGGCTTCTCCAACTTTCTTTTGGATAGTGTTTGCATGACATATTTTTCTATACTTTTACTTTAACCTTTGTCTTTAAATTTAAAGTGGTTTTCTTATAGGCAGCATAGAGTTGGTCTTGTGGTTTGTTTTTGTTTTTTTTTTAAACTGGTCTTGCTTTTTAATCCAATTTGACAATCTCTATCCTTTAACTGGAGGGTTTAGATTATTCACTCAATGTGACTATTGATACATTTAGATTAAAATCTATCCTCTTGCCATTTTCTATTTGTGAGACCCATTATTCTATATTTTTCTTGGGTAAATTGAGCACTTTCTTGTACTGTAATATTATTTTGTAATGATTTTTGTTTTTATAGGGTTTTTTTGTCTTTTTTTTTTTTTTTTTTTTTTGAGGGCTGTACCCACGGCACATGGTGGTTCCCAGGTTAGGGGTCAAATTCGAGCTGTAGCTGCTGACTTACACCACAGCCACAGCAACGCCAGATCTAAGCCGTGTCTGCAACCCACACCACAGCTCACGCAACACTGGATCCCTAACCCACTGAGCGAGGCCAGGGATCGAACCTGGAACCTCATGGTTACTAGTTGGATTTGTTAACCACTGCACCACGACGGGAACTCCTGTTTTTACAGTTATTTTCAAATTCTTTCACTTTGTTTTTGCTGTTCTTATTGGTATCTTTTTTAAAGTCCTAATTTTATTTTATTTAAACATTTTTAAAAATTAAAGTATGACTGATTTACAATGTTCTGTCAATTTCTACTGTACAGCAAGGTGATCCAGGCATACACATACACATTATTTTTCTCATTATCTTCCATCATGTTCTATCACAAGTGATTGGATATGGTTTCCTGTGCTATACAGCAGGCATTGGTAGATTTTCTCATACTTGGGAAGGATTGGCCATTTGTCTACCTTTATATTTATACCTACATGTTGTTCTTAGACCTCATGTGAGGTCTTGCCTTCTTCTTTCTCTCCGTCATTGCCCAATGTTAGGCAGAAATGTTCTATTTCTTAGTGTTTGTATTTTAAGAATGATTTAAGTCATTTAGATTGCTTCATTTGTGACCTTTAATGATATAACAAATATCACTGTAATCTGTCTGTCTATCTATCTATCTACCTATTTACCTATCTCCCAAATATTACAAATAAGCCAATCATTGGGTTTATTCTGTCTTCCACCGTCTCTCTTACATCTTGATTTTTGGTGGTTGATTCATTTATACACTGTCAAAGTACAAAACAGTTACATTTTAGTTTGTCAACATTAGTCCCTCCTCTGATTTGGACTTATCCTTGACTTAAATATATTCAATGTTTATTATTAGTCATTTTGCCAAAGTTCTCAGACATCTCTTTATTAGCTTAAGGACATCTTTTCCCTTAAGTTATTTTCTCAAGAAAGCTTATGACATCAATATTCCCTGACCTCACATGTTCTAAACTCTTTGTTATAACCATGGCTGCAAATTAAACCCTTGACCTACACTTTTTTTTTTTTTTTTTCCTGGTCCTGTTATCTGGCATCTGGCATTTGGTCTGGAGAGCTCTGAAATAAGTCTGAGTTTTTTTCCTCTTATCAGTGACTTAATCTTTCTACTAGCCTACCCAACAATTCTTTATCTTCAAAGTCCAGTGATTTTTCTGCAAGTGGTGTTAATCATTCTGGGTCAAATTTTCCAGCTGTGTCCTTCAGTAGGTATGTGGAAGCCTCCTTTTTGTCCAGGAAAATTTCTTTGAATTATATTTTAAAATATAAATATAAATAATGTTTTTCTTATGGTTGTACCAAGATGAGGTGACACTGGAAAGAGTCTGACTTGTGTTAGGAAATCAGGCATTAAAAGGGTACATTGGCTATAGAATATTTAAAAACAGTAATAAACTAATTAAAAGTTAGCTGGATCTTTATTATCATCATAGACCAGCAGTTCCAAACAATGTCAGTGATAAAATACTCCTCCCCTGTGGGATAGACCACTCACAAGCCTCCCTTAACACCTTCCCCCTATGCCTTAGTAAACCGCTGGTTAACTTTTCGAATCACTCTGATTTTGCTTTATTTTTAAACTTTTCTTTGTCTTCTGTATATTATTTCCTCTAGTCTTCTAGTGCTCTTTGTTTCTATTTCACGTTGTTTGCTTTTTCCATCTCTGTACTGCATATGCTTAATTGCATCTTCTGAGGGGTTATTTTCCTTTTTGCCTCTTCCAATGTCTTCTGTCTTGTTGTTGTGATGCTTTTTTTTTTCTTCCTTTTTCTATGTTTTTCCATTAGTCATGATATCCCAATTTTCATTTCCTCCTCTTGGTCTGGTCATTTCTACAAGTTTCTTCTGCATTCTATTTTATAATGTTCTTTCATAGAGGGATTGGCTTCATTAATGTATTTTATGGATGGAATCTTTGGCTCATGATGGAATCTTTGGCTATGTTTTTCATCTACCACATGATGAACATTACTTCCTGGTGAATATTCTTCATCTATTGGCAGTTTTTTGTTTTTGTTTTTTTATTTAGGGCTGCACTTGCAGCATATGGAAGTTCTCAGGCTAGAGGTCTAATTGGAGCTACAGCTGCTGGCCTACACCACAGCCACAACACCACCAGATCCAAACCATGCCTGCAATCTACACCACAGCTCACAACAATGCCAGATCCTTAACCCACTGAGCAACGCCAGGGATCTAACCCAAATCCTCAAGGATCCTAGTTGGGTTCGTTATCTCTATATTGCCTCCCTGTGACTCTACCTGCCACCAGTTACTTGTGACAGCCCTGACTGGTATCTTAAGTTTATTGATTTTTTTCTGTTTTCTTAGTTTTTCAGAGAATGGACACTTTTTGGTATTTTGTTTTGTTTTTTCAACTTTCCTTGTCTCTGTATATGGTACAGAGAAGGAAAAGAAAAAATGTCAGTGGATACAGTGGCCATGTTAGATTTGTCACAAGTGCTTTTATTTATTAAATTATTTTATTTTATTTCATTTTTGTCTTTTTGCCATTTCTTTGGCCACTCCTGTGGCATATGGAGATTCCCAGGCTAGGGGTCAAATTGGAGCTGTAGCCATCGGCCTAAGCCAGAGACACAGCAACGCGGGATCCAAGCCATGTCTGCAACCTACACCACAGCTCACGGCAATGCCGGATCCTTAACCCACTGAGCAAGGCCAGGGATCGAACCCGCAACCTCATGGTTCCTAGTCAGATTCGTTAACCACTGAGCCACGATGGGAACTCCTGTCACAAGTGCTTTTAATGTGTGACGATTTATTTTTTTACCCAGCTCAAGTCAGAAATAAACTGATGTATGAAGTGACGGAAGCAATCTTTCATCACACTTTAATCAGCTTCTTATGTGATTTTCTGCTCTGATGGTTTATGCTATAGTTTCTTATAACTATTTTGTTAAATACTCTCTATGCCAAAGATTGCATAAGTGCGTAGATATGCCCAATGAATGGTTCCATTGCTTTCAATGGCCTTATAATTGAAGTTTGAAGATTTAGTTTCTCCTTTAGAATTCTCCTGGGTTGGACTCATTCAAACAATAGCAACCATCATTTGACTTCTACTTTACTGGTTAAACATCATCCAATAGATTGTAAAATGACCATTTTGTACTTTTCAACTTTGGGAGTGGTGGGCCAGAGAAGGCTGATGTTTGCAATTATACAACGACCTGAAAACCATAGTGCGAATGTGTTGCCTCTGGTTCCGGTAGCTTCTTTTACAGAGGAAAGCCAGGTGTGGATATAATATAGATGCACTTCTGCATTTCCAATTCTAGTCATTTCATTTATTCACCATCTGGTTTCTTAGTCTTTCTAAATACTTCTGCATCATTTTTTAAATAGTAGTCATCATTTTTTTTTTTTCCTGGAAAACTAGTATCTTTTTCTGTCATTTTGATTCCCACTCTGTCTTCTTGAGGCATTGAAAATTGTTGTGTGTGTATGTAATAAGAAGCTTTGAAAAATGTAAAAAATCAAGCACATATAAACCTCTTTCTTTGAGTCTCTAATTTTTACATGCTTTGCTTTTCATTTGTGGACCACTCTTTAGGCATACGAATGGACATGACTTATTTTTATACCATACCCTTTATTCCCAGCACAGTGCATATGCAAGCCTGGTGCTTATTTAAGCATAATCATGCATCTTTATTTGGTTCAACTTGACTCGGAGACAGATGGATCAACATGGTAGCTTTATGGCTTCAATTTTCCTTGATTGAACCTTTGGAAAACAGCATAGGACTGTGTGTGGTGCTTTTTTTTTTTTTTTTTTTTTTAAGATGTTGCTGGGCTTTTCTTTTATAAAGCCTACTATGGTCTGATTGTTTGTACTACCCCACCCCCACCTCGATTTGCATGTTGAAAACCTCATGCCCAAGGATGGGTATGAGGAGGAAGGTGATTAGGTCATGACCAGCTCTCATGAATGGGCTTAGTGCCCTCACAGAAGAGGCCCCACAGAGCTCCCTAGGCTCTTCTGCCCTGTGAGACTACAACCAGAAGTCTGTGACCTGGTAGAGGGCCTTCACCTGGTCTTGGTATTCCAGCCTCCAGAACTGTGAGATATAAATTGTTGTTGTTTATAAGCTTCTCGGTCTGCTGTTTTGTTAGTGTGGCTCGAACAGACAAAGACAAGGCCATTAGTTGAAAAATGTAGATGATTTTCAAATGTCAATGATTGCATTCTTTCGTCTTTCCAAAATGCACTCTCAAAACCAAGATCATTTGCATTTTGGAAGATTTTCCTTTTCACTCATCTTCATCTTTTAGTGAAGGTATTTTCTACACTAGCATTTAAAGTGTATCAGGTATATAAAGTTACTCTAAATTAGGAGCCCTAGACTCTTACAAGAAAACTAACATCTTAAAAAATATGTTGGTCTTTTTTTTTTTTTCTCCTATTTTAGGGCCACACCTCACCATATGGAAATTCCTGGGCTAGGGGTCAAATCGCAGCCGAAGGTGCTAGCCTACACCACAGCCATAGCAATGCGGGATGTGATCCGCATGTGTGACTTATGCCTCAGCATGCAGCAGCACTGGATCCTTAACCCACTGAGCAAGGCTGGGGCTCAGACTCACATCCTCATGGAGACTAAGTCAGGTTCTTAATCTGCTGAGCCACAAGGGGAACTCCATGTTAGTCTTCTTTAAATGAAAAGGGTTCATATTTTTCGTAGCAGCTTCATGCTCCTGCGTCAAAGTTGAATTTATGTATTGTACATAATTGCACCCACTTACAATGAATAACATGAGAAAATTCTGGAGCTGTCGGAACTGATAAATAGTTATCTGTGCTATAGCACTTCCTTGTCTTTGGCTAACATTTGGGACAAGTACAATGTTACACTTTTTGTTAGGCCACAAAAGGCTATGTGTGTATCCACGCAAGGCCCTCTCCTTTGACCACATGAGTCCTGAGGGAGTTGCTGACGATAGTTTATCTAAACCTGGAAATAGCACATACTTCAGTTTAAGCACTTTGTCAGGGGCAAGGAGAGGTGTGAGATAGAAGCAAATCCTTCCTTTAAAGATTCTGTGTTCTGGTTAGGGACATGTGCTCTACACACGGAGAAAGTCTCAAAAAAAATTTAAAGCACTTTGAAGGTGAGAGCAGATAAAGGGACACTCACCCCAATAAGAGCCAAGAAGAACCCACATACTACATAGAACCCCAACAACAGAAGTGTCAAGTCATATGACACCACTCCCTGCTATCCCCTGGTTCTCAATGTATAGTATTAACATAAATGTGGATAAATATCTGCCTTTTTCAGGTGTGTATTTCTTCACCTTCAGCATGATGAAGCATGAGGATGTCGAGGAAGTATATGTATACCTCATGCACAATGGCAATACGGTCTTCAGCATGTACAGGTGAGTGGTCTTTCCTGTCATAAGCAGCCAGGCTGCCATGATTTGGTCAAAGGATGGCTAGTGCCAGGGAAGTATATAAGAATCAGCAGAGACTGCCATGAATCTTATTGTCATTGAGAGCCCCATACAACAATATATGGCCAGGTTATAAACTATTTGGCAAGCAGTAAATATGATGAACTTGAGCATAAGCAGGTTGATACAAGACCTTGAACTAATTACTAGAAACACTCTCCATAACTAATCATTTGTGTTCTTTGCTTAACTCATTCTTTCTTTTCTCTTAGACTTTTCCTCTTCTTTCCTACTCTCCGCCCCCTTTGCCTAGAGTTTAGCCCTCTTGATGGTCTTCTCTATCATCTCCTGAGCTGGCAGGTTACGAGTTTGGAGTTGGTCTCCCTCTTTAGGCTGTGCTGTAACGTTGATGTTTACCTTAGTAACCTGCCCCTAAGGCTCCTTGGAAAAAAAAATCATTTAAAAGGAGTTCCTGGAGTTCCTGTTGTGACTCAGTGGTTAATGAATCTGACTAGGAACCATGAGGTTGCGGGTTCGATCCCTGGCCTTGCTCAGTGGGTTAAGGATCCGGCATTGCCGTGAGCTGTGGTATAGGTTGCAGACGCAGCATGGATCCTGCGTTGCTGTGGCTGTGGCATAGGCCTGTGGCTACAGCTCCAATTGGACCCCTAGCCTGGGAACCTCCATATGCTGCAGGAGCAGCCCCAGAAAAGGCAAAAAGACAAATAATAATAAAAAATAAATAAATAAATAAATAAATAAATAAATAAAAGGAGTTCCTGCCATGGTACAATGGGTTAAGAATCTAACTGCAGCGGCTGGGATCACTGCGGAGTGTGGGTTTGATCCCTGGCTCAGTTCAGTGGGTTAAAGGATCCAGCATTGCCACACCTGCAATGCCTAGGAGGCAGCTGGGTCCCGGATTCAGTCCCTGGACTGGGAACTTCTATATGCCAACAAGTGCGGCCATAAAATTTAAAACAAAAGTAAATATTTGTATTTGCTCTGATGCAAGCTTAAGATGTAGGCAGGAGGCAGAAAACCAACACCTTTCCCATAATTAAATACATGGCTGGCGAGAACTCTGAAAAACTTTTGATTTATTTTCTCGGTTATTTTTGATGACTTGTCGGATTTCCAAATTTTCTTTTGGAAACTAGCCTTTATGAAGACAATGTATTCGAAAAGTGAAAAGTGAAAGTGATGAATTAGGTCAAACTATTGCAACAAACAGGCCCAAAAATGTTGTGGTTCAAACACACTACAACTCTATTTTTCTTGGCTAGTTCCACACTGGGGGGGATAGGGCAGAAAGCGTGGGGGGAAAGGATCATGTGGAGGTTGGAAGGAGGGTTGCCCTGCCTGGTTTTCGAGAGATGTGGGTCTGGTGAAAGCATGTTTGCAATCTGTAAAACTGACTCCCAGATTCTCACTGGTCACTGTCATTGCTGTGGTCAGAAAGAGGAAAGAACAACAAGCTTGTGGAAATGTTTACGCATCAGGCATTCTATTCCAGGTCATCACGTTTTCCTAAATATTTTGCTGCAGTGTAACAGGGATCTCCCAGATTCAAGCCTACAGTATTTGTTTCCTCACAGCTCTATGCCTGACCATGAGCCAGTGCAACATGTGTTGCAGTTTGGGTTATGGCAGCGCCGTTCTCTAGAACCAAATTCTGAATTAGTTAGGGTGGACTGAACTGCTATAACATTCATTTGGTGGCTTGACCATAACAGAGATTCCTTTTCTTCTTATGGAATAGTCTTCAAGCATGCAGGCTTCAACAGGTGCGTTCCAAGGTCATTCTGGTCATTGTCATTGACAGTTCACATGTCATAAAAAGGAAGGAGCAAAGAGGGTTGATAGTGTAAGTTGTATTGGCCAGTCCTGTAAGTGACATCTGTCATTTCTGTTCACATGCCATTTCGAGAATATATTTCCAGGACTATACTCTCCGGGAGAGAGGGAAGGAGAAATGTTGGTGAAGAGTTGGCTGTTCACTGCAAAGACTAAGTAGTTGGTGCCTTTTTTTCTTTCTAGCTATGAGACAAAGGGGAAATCCGATACATCCAGCAACCATGCAGTGCTGAAGCTGGCCAAAGGGGATGAGGTTTGGCTGAGAATGGGCAATGGCGCTCTTCATGGGGACCACCAGCGCTTCTCCACATTTGCAGGCTTCCTGCTCTTTGAAACTAAGTAAATGTATGACTAGACAAACTCCATTTTGGGGAAGACTTAGAGCTGAGCTGTTATTGTCGTGACCTAAGGGACTTTAGAGTTGATGGTTCTACATGCTGTATTTAAATTGTTTTTATCGGTTACTTTTTAATCACACTACAGGTACATCAATAATGTGGGATGACTCAGGGGCTCAGAAGAGTAAACCACAAAACCAGTCTTCCAAGTGACCTTAACTGATATACCCAGCCACTTTTATCACTCCCTCCTAGGTACCTAAAAGAGAATTCCCTTCTTGATGCAGGTTGGAAATAATTGTTCCCATCAGAGAAGTCATTTGCAAAGTGTTTCAGCTGCCATAATAGCAGCTTTCAGGAACCCCTGAGGTTTGGGGTTCATCATTTTAACATTTCAGAGAACAGGATGCAGTGGGTATGATGGGTCCAGGGAAAGAATAGGGGTATTTGCCTAGACCAAGCTACCAGCAGTATCTATAAAGCCTAGACAGGGAAGTAACACTTTGATCCAGTGGGTCAATATTCATGAACAAAGTACAGATATATTTTAGTAATTCCAGATAGGTTTTAGATAGCAAAAGTATTCACTATGCTCACAAATAATTAACTCCTTTTTTATAAGGACAGCTATAATTAAATCTTGACTTCTAATGGCTTATATTTTTTGAAATAGAGTTTTCCTGTGATCCAGAATTTGTTTGACCAGTTCTGGCTTATCAGATTGGCTCTTTTCTATTGCATTTCTTATATTAAAATAGAGCTTTCTTGACTCTGCCTTGAGATAAGTGTAAGTCCATATAGTAGAGATATTATATCACTTTTTTTTTTTCTTTTTAGGGCCACATGTGCGGCATATGGAAGCTCTCAGGCTAGGGGGTCAAATGGAAGATGCAGCTGCCAATCACAGCCACAGCCACAGCAATGCCAGATCCAAGCTGCATCTGCAACCTACACTGCAACTTACAGCAATACAGGATCCTTAACCCACTGAGCAAAGTCAGGAAACAAACCTGCATCCTCATGGATACTAGTTGGGTTCTTAACCTGCTGAGCCACAACAGGAACTCCCATAATCACCTTTTTTTCTGCCAGTTTAGAAATTATCCTAATATGCTTTACACACTGACATGTCGTGTTTAAGGAGCTGTAAACTCAATTATATACCATCAAACTAGAATATAAGGGCATTCCACTTGGAAGACATATAATAAAATCACTTAGTAGTTCTTAAAATTAAAAAATGCTGTAACTTCTTTAATTGCCATGTTTAGTCAATATTCACAGAGAAGCTGTGCTGCTTAAGTTTTGCCTATCCCTTCCCAAAAATCAGTTCTCAAAGGATTAAATTAGCCAAGATGATATTCATGAGAATGTGCTGTAAATTCTGATGATAGTATCCAAAATTGGTTTATGCAAAGAATCATTGGAATATGCATTTATCCTAATTTTGAATCAGTATTTAAAATGCACTAGAGAGGTTCCATCTAATACATATCACATAATGAATTCCCTTAGAAATAAGGAGCCCTTAATTTATTGGTTACAATTTGAATTTCCACAAAAGCTCTTTAACTATGGTGCTTTTACTTGTATTGATTACTCTCCATAGCTAGAAATGGAGAGAATGAATTAGGGCTGCCCTTTTTAGCTAATTTAGCATGTTTCACATTCAGGTCAGTCTTTGACCCTTACCTTTTGATCTACAAATATTTTGGAACTCTTCCTGAATCTACATGCAATGCTATTTTAAAGTGAATGGATATTAGCCAGAATGTGCTTGACTGCTAATATTTTTGTGATTTTGTGTATACTCTCCCTCCCTCACCCTACCATGGTCTTGGGGTTGAAGTTTACTTACCAAACATCATAGCTTTCCTAGGAGTGCATTACCAGTAGATATCTGAATGTTGCATGTTGCCCAAATGAAATTTAGTATCTAAAGAGCATACATTACTAGCAAAGTGCCTTGGAATAAGATATTGGCGTGGCTTTAGATAAAACTGAGGCAAGAAAAATGTAATATACATTAGACGGAAATAAACCTACCTTTGTTAAATGTACTGTTTTATAATGTTCTTAATAAAGTTGAATAGTCAAACAATTGTAAGTTACTATGGTTTGTTCACATAAAATTAAAATATTTCCATGCAGATGATGTAAACAGCAAACAGCTGTACAATCCATGAGGTAGACACAGAGCGGGGTCACTGTCTGCAAAAAACTACTTCTCAGTTATTCCACTGTTCTAACTTCAGCCCTCTGAGTCTGTAGGACTCTGATGTTTAGAGGGCCCTGTAATGAAATCTGAATATCCCAGAGGGGAAGGTATCTTCATTACATACTTAAAGTCTTTCTATCTTGATGTCTAAATTCCAGTTTTCACCTTAGCCGAGATACCCAAGATTTGGTTGCAAGCAGGTCAAAAGCCCTTTGGGCTGGCAAATAAGTCCCAGGTGAGAAGAAGTGTGATTAGTGTGGAAGACGGGAAAAGGTCAGAGTAGTTGCTAATGTTTCACCATTTCACCCATGACCAGAATTGCCTCTGGAAGACTGAATTTACATCTTCCTAAAACCGAGGCTCTAAAAAGGAGATGGTAGGTAGGTGTCATGGGAAATGCAAATGTATTATCAAAGCAACCAGCTTTAACATTCTAAACCCCAATGAAGGCAAACTCTACAAATGAAACACATGGGTGTCTGCTAGCAGCGGAAACATGGTACGGGGAAGAACAGTTTCCAATAATGATCAGGTTGGGTGATTTTCCAGTGTAGACAAGGCTATATTTAAACCTTGGACAACAAGAGATTATACTGAAGGAATTTTATTGAGTATATTGTGAATAAAAGCTGAAGTCAAGAATATTCAAACAGAGGATAGAATATTCAGGTGTCAACTCCCAAGGACAAGACTGGAATTGATAAACATTTACTCTGCAAACATATATATATATATATATATTTTTTTTTTGTCTTTTTGCCATTTCTTTGGGCTGCTCCCACGGCATATGGAGGTTCCCAGGCTAGGTGTCTAATCAGAGCTGTAGCCGCCGGAGCCACAGCAACGCGGGATCCGAGCCTCGTCTGCAACCTACACCACAGCTCACGGCAACGCCGGATCATTAACCCACTGAGCAAGGGCAGGGACCGAACCCGAAACCTCATGGTTCCTAGTCAGATTCATTAACCACTGCGCCACGACGGGAACGCCTTTTTTTTTTTTTTTTTTTTCATATTCTCCTATTTTAGTGCAAGTCATTATTTAGTGCAAATGGTATTATTCGGAGTAATATTCCATGTGTATATGTACCACATCTTCTTTATCCAATCCTCTGTGATGGATATTTAGATTGCTTCCATGTCTTTGCTATTGTTAGTAGTACTACAATGAACACTGGGGTGCATGTATCTTTTCAAATTATGGTTTTTTCTTGATATATACCCAGGAATGTGATTGCTGGATCATATGGTAGTTCTATATTTAGTTTTTAAGGAACATCCATGCTGTTCTCCATAGCCCCTGCACAAGCTTACACTTCCGCCAACAGCATAGGAGGGTTCCCTTTTCTCCACACTAATTGTTTGTAGACTTTTTGATGATGGCCATTCCGACTGACATGAGGTGATATCTTGTTGTAGTTTTGCGTATATTGAAAAATCTTTGCATCCCCAGGATAAATCCCACTTGATCATGGTATATGATCCTTTTAATGTGTTGTTGGATTCTGTTTGCTTATAATTTGTTGAGGAATTTTGCATCTATGTTCTTCAATGATATTCACCTGTAGGTTTTTTTTTTTTTTGTGGTATCTTTGTCTGGTTTTGGTATCAGGGTGATGGTGGCCTCATGGAATGAATTTGGAAAATAAACTCAAAATTAATTAAAGACCTAAATTGAAGCCTGGATACTATAAAACTCCTAGAGGAAAACATAGGCAAAACACTCTTTGACATAATGGCAGCAATATCTTTTTTGACGCAGCTCCTAGGGTAATGAAAATAAAAACAGAAATAAACAAATGGGACCTAATGAAACTTAAAAGCTTTTGCACAGCAAAGGAAACCATTAACAAAATGAAAAGAGATCTCACAGAATGGAAGAAAATCTTTGCAAATGAAGCAACCAACAAGGGATTAATCTCCAAAAATACACAAACATCTCATTGAGCTTTTTAATCACAAAATAAACAACCTAATTTAGAAGTGGTCATAAGATCTAAACACATTTCTCCAAAGAATCCAGACAGATGGCCAAAAAGCACATGAAAAGATGCTCAAAATCCCTAGTTATTAGAGAAATGCAAATGCAAAAATGTTCCTTCCTTTGCAATTCTTTGGAAGAGAATCAGAAGGATAGGTGTTAGCTCTTCTCCAAATATTTGATAGAATTTGCCTGTGAAACCACTAGGTCCTGGACTTTTTTTAAATCACATTTTCAATTTCAGTAATTGTGATTGGCCTACTCATATTTTCTGCTTTGTTCTGGTTCAGTCTTGAAAGGTTGCACCTATCTAAGAATTTGTCTATTTCTTCTAGATTGTCCAGTTGCTTATGATCCTTTGTATTTCTGTGTTGTAATTTCTCCTTTTTCATTTCTAATTCTAATGATTTGAGCCCTCTTCCTTCTGATGATTCTGGCTAAGGGTTTACTAATTTTGTTTATCTTTTCAAAGAACCCAGTTTTAGTTTCATTGATTTTTCTGTTGTTTCCTTCATGTCTATTTCATTTATTTCATCTCTGATCTTTATGATTTCTTTCCTTCTACTAATTTTGGGTTTTGTTTGTTTGTTCTTCTTTCTCTAGTTGTTTTAGCTCTAAGGTTAGGCTGTTTATTTCAGATTATTCCTGTTTCCTGAGGTGAGATTTCATTGCTATAAAATTTCCTCTCAGAACTACTTTTGCTGTGTCCCACAGGTTTTGGATCATTGTATCTTTGCTGTTATTTGTCTCCAGGTATTTTTTGATTTCCTCTTTGATTTCTTCAGTTATCCATTGGTTGTTTAGTAGTGTATTGCTTAATTTCCACGTGTTTGTATTTTGTGTGTGCATGTGTGTGTGTGTGTTTTCCTTGTGGTTGATTTTTAGTCTCATAGCATTGTGGTCAGAAGAAATGCTTGGTATGATTTCAGTTTCTTAAATTTACGGAGGCTTGATTTATGGCCCAAGATATGATCTATCCTGGAGAATGTTCCATGTGCACTTGAGAAGAAAGGGTATTCTGCTGCTTTTGGATGGAATGTTCTATAGATATCAATTAAATTTATCTGGTCTATCATTGACTACACAAAGGTAGTATTTGATGTCATTTAAGGCCTGTGTTTCTTGATTGATTTTGTGTTTGGATGATCTGTTCACAGTTATAAGTTGGGTGTTAAAGTCCCCCACTGTTATGGTATTACTATCTATTTCTTCTTTTATGGCTATTAGCAATTGCCTTATATAATGTGGTGCTCCTATGTTGGGTACATATATATTTACAATTGTTAAATCTTCTTGAATTGATCCCTCAATCATTAGGTAGTGTCCTTCATTGTCTTTTGTAACATTCTTTATTTTTAACTCTATTTTTCTCACTTCCTTTTTCATTTTCTCTCTCTGTCTCTCTCTGTCTCTCTCTCTCTCTTTTTTGTCTTGTTTGTTTTGTCCTACCCAGTTTCGTGGAGATTTTCTTGCTCTATCAGAATCCTGAGGTCTTTTGCCAGTGTTGCATATATTTTCTGTGTGAATTGTTCTTTATGTAGATGGATATTTGATGTATTTGTGGGAGTAGGTAAACTTCATGCCCTACTACTTCAACATCTTTGAGTATCCTCTGAATTTTCAACAAAATGAGGAAAATAAGTTAAAAGGGGAGACTGCATGGATGATACAACATAGAGTAGAATATTTTAATAGTTACTTGGGATTTACAGGAGTGAGAAACAGAATCCAGCACAGAGCATAAGGACAGCTGTGGAAGAGATAATATTTGATGGCTGATGACAATTTCTTTCTTTATTATTTTTGGAGATTTTTTTAAAAAAATCTTTTTTTCTGATTATGAAAAATACTGTAGAGAATTTATAAAGTATACAAAAGTATTTAGTATAAATATGAATTATCTCACCCAATGTTAGATAATATTAACATTTGAAGTATTTATTTAAGTCTTTTTGGCATATATTTATGCTTTTATTTTACAAACATAGTAATGCAACAAACCACTTGACATTACACTTTTAATGAATTTTTATATCTTGCTATTGTTTGCCCTAACACATTAAGAGCATTCTCAAATGCCATTAAAGATTATTTGAAACGATAATTTTAATGGCTGCATAATTTATTTAAACTTTTCCTTTTGGAGAGATATTTTTGCTGTTCAGTTTTTTTTTTTTTTCTATTGCAAATAACTTGGTCTCTGCCTTTGGTTCTTGACATAAAACTCCTAAACCCCTTGTACATAGGGGTGATAGGAAAATCTTTTGTATAATGCCTCTTGATCTGTTGATCTGTGAAATGAAAGAGATAGGTCTCGCCTTCCCACCCACCCACCCAAGAAAATAGTGGGACAGGGAAAGGATAACAAGTATACATGTTCCTATTCATAAAGGGGGAAATGGGAGAGACAAAAGAACCACTGGTCTATGACAATTCTGAAATCCAGTTGGCCAGATATGAAAATTTCCTTGATTAACTTTTAAGGGCTACTAACACTTCTGTATATATCTCAGAGAAATGAGTTTTTTTAAAAAAAATTATAACCACCATAACATTTTCACAAAAAGAAAATAATAATTCTTTAATATGGTATAATATCCAGTGTTTAAAAATATCACCAGTTGTCTCATGAATATCTTTCTACAATATGTCTAAGTCATCATTAAAAAAAAGATTTATAAGTTGCATTTATGGATACATCTAAGTTTTGAAATCTTCAATGCTTTCTCCTGTATTTATTTATCTGCTTATTTATTTGCCATCTGCTTCCCAACATTGAGATTTTGCTGATTATGTTTGTTGGTGTTGTATGACATCGTTCTCTATCCCCTGAATCTGCTTCCTCTGTCCCCTGAATTTACCATAAACAGATAATGTGCTTCCTTAGATTTAGGCTCAATCTCTTGCAGGTTAATTTCATGGGTGATTGTATCTATTGCATCATATCAAGAGGTTCATAATATCTTATTGTCTCTTTTTGTGATATGAAAATTTATCAGTACGTTCAGGTTATCTTAGCCAGATTCATGCATTATTAAATTCCCCAATTAACTTTTTGCTTAATATTTTTGCTGTCATTGATGATTATAGCTTAAATTCATTCTTACATTGGAAGTTGCAAAATGGTGACGTTTTAAAAGGAAGATTTTTTTTTTTCATTAACCATTTGGTTATCCCGAAATGCCATGCGTATGGAAAAGATAAATCCTTGTTTTTTTTACTTTCATTTACCAATTGGCTAAAATTTTACCAATTTTCAGAATAATGAATTGGTGCCCTAGCAAATTTAAAGGGGATTAATGAGGTCTTTTTAAAAAGCATTACCATTAATTCATGATTTTTCATATATTTGATGTGTTTCATTCCACCACAGTCATTATTCTGATTTAATGAGTAACTGACTCATCCTACTCAAATTTTTTTTTTTGTCTTTTTGCCATTTCTTGGGCCACTCCCATGGCATATGGAGTTTCCCAGAGTAGGGGTCAAATCGGAGCTGTAGCTGTTGGCCTACACCACAGCCACAGCAACTCGGGATCCGAGCCAGGTCTGCAACCTATGCCACAGCTCACGGCAACGCTGGATCCTTAACCCATTGAGCAAGGCCAGGCATCGAACCTGCAACTTCACGGTTCCTAGTTGGATTCGTTAACCACTGAGCCACGGCGGGAACTCCCATGCTGTGATCTTGAATGTGACTCTAGAGATCTAAGTCCTGCCAACTGCCTGAATTTAGCTTTCTCAGGCATTTAGGTGAGCTGCTTCATATCCTTCCAATGAATTATTTTGTATTTTTTCATTTTTTTTTCATTTTTTATGTCTTTAGTATTTAAGCCAAGGATCCCTACTGATCTAAGAGAAATAGAAATGGGGAGATCAGTTAATGTAAGATGGAGTGCAAAAGCAAGTTCAGAAAAGTGAATGCAGTGTAATATTTATGTAAGTTAAAAGCACAGAATATTTTGACTAAACACTGTAGACTATGAATGGTAGAGCTATAGCACTGATGGATTTAATGGACTGTGGATGATACGTCAAAATCATGGGAGTGTTTGTGTCTTGAACAGTGGGATGAAAAGGAGCAAAGATAGGTAACTGCAATAGCTGAGTTAAAGATGACTTAAAGTGAAGGAGCTGAAAGCAGCTGGCAAAATGATCTATTTGGCCCCTTTTGGACAGGCATGCCCCGTGAGACTAAGGAAAAAGGCAGATGACTCAACTGGACTTGAATAAAGAAATTAATCATAATTGCCAGGAGAAAATGAATTTATTTAGGGCATTTAATAGGATATCTCTGGCCACAGGGTTATTTATTCTAAATCCAGAATTGAGAAAGCATGGTTCCATAGCTATATGGGATATAAAAAAACCTATTGGTGACATGAGAATTTCAACAGGGATCTCACCTATAATTGTGAGTCAGAGGGTATATTAGTTTGCTAGGGCTGCCATAACAAAACACCACAAACTGGGTTTAAGCAATTGAAATTTATGTTCTCAGAGTTCTAGAGGCTAAAAGTCCAAGATCAAAGGATCAAGAGATCTGGTTTCTTTTGAGTCCTCTCTCCTTAGCTTTCAGACAACCACCCTTCGGCTATGTCCTCACATAGTTGTCCCTTTGTATTTTTCATGTCCTAATCTTGTTTTAAAAATACACCAGTCATAATGGATTAGGACCCATCCATATGACTTCATTTTACCTTAATTACCTCTATAGGCCCTATCTTCAAATATACTCACATTGTGAGTATTAGGGATTAGGGGATATAAGAATTTTGAAAGGACACAATTCAGCTTGCATCAGAGGGCAGGTGTCCAATGCAGGAAGGAAGGGTCAGTAGTGTCAAATGAAATTTCCCAGACCTCCGCTTAGTTTGATCACGGACAGTAAGGCTTGATGCTGGTAAGGTTTCTGATTCATGTGAATCTGATCCTGAGTGTGAGCTCAAGCTTTATCTGTATTTTTTTTTTTTTTAAGAAAAATACAGACTAGAAGCCACTGTGAAGAAATATTGTGGCCATCTAGATGTCTGCTAGATCATTTTTGTAATTTTTTAAAAAGTTTCTCAAAATAAAAATAAAACAAGAGGCGTGGGTGAGGACCTGAATAAATGTAGGAACATGGGATAGAGAGGGACAAGGAGGCCTTAAGTTAATGAGACAAGGACTTGTTAGATGACGTGTCTCTAATGCCCTGGCAGTCTCCATGAGCAGACCAAACCGAGAAATCCCTCAAAGTTAGGAAATCAAAGGTAAGAACTAAACACTAACAGTCAACTAGGCTTTAAGGCTTTAAGGTATAGCCAATCAGTAATTTCCTTGCTTTGCCTTTTCTCAATCTCTCTCTAGTTCCTAGAACACTTCTTAAGCACAAGCAGTGGGACTTATCTGTGACGATTTTGTTGTGCCTTAAAAAAATGTGCATTAAACTTTAAAACTTGGGAGTTCCCTTTGTGGCTCAGTGGTTAACGAATCAGACTAGGAACCATGAGGTTGCTGGTTCGGTCCCTGGCTTTGCTCAGTGGATTGGGGATCCGGTGTTGCCCTGAGTTGTGGTGTAGGTCACAGATGTGGCTTGGATCTGGCATGGCTGTGGGTGTGGCTGTGGTGTAGACTGGCAGCTGTAGCTCCGATTGGACCCCTAGCCTGGGAACCTCCATGTGCCTCGGGAGCAGCCCTAGAAAGGGCAAAAAGACAAAATAAATAAATAAATAAATAATAAAATAAAATAAAATAAAATAAAATTTAAAACTTGAAGGGAATTCCCATTGTGGCTCAGTGGGTTAAGAACCCATCATAGTATCCATAAGGAGATAAGTTCCATCCTTGGCCTTGCTCATTGGATTACGGATCCAGCATTGCTGCAAGCTGTGGTGTAGGCCTCAGGCCTCAGCTACAGCTCTGATTCATGCCCTGGCCTGGGAAACTCTATGTGCTTCAGGTGTGGCCAGAAAAAGAAAAAAATGTATAACTTTAAACTGTTGCCAAAATTCAGCCTCTGTCTACTGGTGCCAAATTGAATTGCAGAGACAGAGTCTGGCGTAAAGGAGAAAAAGATGGCTTTTATTGCTTTGCCAGGCAAAGGAGGGTCACAGGCTAATGCCCTACAGACTGTGCCCTCCATTGGAAAGAATTGTGAGGAGTTTTGTCTTAAAAAGGAAAAAAATAGGTTTTCAGGAAGAAACAGGATCAGGACAAACATGGATTCTTCTTTCTTTGAGGGGGTCTTAGGCATCAAAGCTGGAGTCAGGAGATCTCAGCATGATCATGATGGTGGTCTTCTGGATTATTGCCTAGAGTAACAGTACTTGGAAAAGGGCATATTGATCAGCGATTAGAACGAACTAGGAAATTCCTAAAAAACATCTTGTGCTAATAATCTTTTACCCACAGGCAATTGTGCTTAGGGTGCCTATTTTTAGCTTAAGAGTGATTGCTTTTAAGATGCAGTTAAGTCAGGGAGAAGGACAAGGAAAGACTCTAAGCTGTTCAACTTTAAAGTATTTATTTCTGAAAGAAGCATAAGGAATCTAACTTTTTTGGGGGTGTACAAGATGCCTATATTACTATGTGATCCAGGATCCTGTACTATTGTTGCTTGGCTCTTCCTCCATTGTCGCTGCATCCCCTCCCTTCCCTTACTGGCAACTGTCTGAACCTGTCCCTTGGTCACGGAGGCTAAATAAGGCCCATTTCCTAAGAACAAGAAATGGGGGACACAGAGGGCTTTTGTGCCCCGGAGCCTCACAGGGCCCTGATCCTTAACAAAACTGTAATTATCTGTAGAATGGCAGGTGACAAATCAAAAATATTTAAAGCCCTCTCATTTGGCTCTGATGATCACCACCTGCTCTCAGGTTCTCTTGCGAGTCATTTGTGGGTGAAACATCAGGTGACTAAGAAGTAAGGGTGGTGAAAGAGTCTGCAGTTCAAGGAAAAAATTCCGCTTTCTTCTCAAATGCTTATGTACTTTTTATTTCTCCAGGACCAGCAAGGTGTAGGGCCCAAAGCACAACGGCTGGGATGGACACACCGAGGGTAAAGCGTCCTGAAAAGAAAAGACGGTGACCGGCCAACCGATCCCAAGGTCAAGCCCTAGGAACAATTTTGGACTGGGGAAGGGACCAAATACGAAGCCTTCCAGCCTATTGGGGCCGGCCGACTGGCGGAGGCGGGGCTGGAAAACGCGCCACTGCGCAGACTCCGCGGCCTGACGCAGCCGCTTCAGGAGGGGCCCGCAAGGGAAGTAGAGGGTGTGCGGCGTTGCTAAAAGCTGAGGGTTGTCTGCTCCTCTCCGCTTTCTGAGGGAGATGCAGGGCGTCAGGCCGCTGCAGGGCGTTCGGGTCGTGGAGCTGGCCGGCCTGGCCCCGGTCCCGTTCTGCGGTATGGTCCTGGCGGACTTCGGGGCGCAGGTGGTGCGTGTAGACCGACCCGGCTCCCCTGGCGACCCGAGCGCCTTGGCCCGGGGCAAGCGCTCGCTGGTGGTGAACCTGAAGCGGCCACAGGGACCAGCGGTGATGCGGCGTCTGTGCGCACTGGCGGACGTGGTGCTGGAGCCCTTCCGCCCTGGTGAGCGCCCGGCCTCGACAGAGATTAGTCCCGAAAGAGGGAGGGCGCCAGACTGGACCGTTTGGGGCTGGGCCCAGCACACCTTTGCCCTTTTGCCACAGACGTCCCTGTCTTTCCAGACTTTTCTGCTGCATTTGATATTGTCGTTCCCCCCCCCCCCCCCCCCCCCCCCCCCCCCCGAGACAGTCTTCCATAGTTGGAACCCGAGATACTACTGTTGCTCTTGTACTTATACCTCTTTTTCTGACTTCTTCCCAAGTTCCTCTTTTTGCTAATCGCCCTTTTATATTTGCCTTTTAAAATTATTTTAGGGTCACGAACCTTATGAGAATTGATCTCCCCGAAAACTCCATATAGGTACATCGTCATAAGGGCGTCTGCAGACCCAGGCTAACACTCTGCCTTAAATGCTAGTGTTCCCGACTTCCAGCTTCAGTTCAATTTCTTGGGCACTCTGCTTCTTGGAGCCACCTTATCCATTCCCATTATTTTTACCTTTTACAGGCAGTCGATGGCCAAATCTTTAGGCTTCCACATATTCCAAACTGAGCCCATCATCTTTCCTCCTAAAATACCATTTCTTCCTTCTGTATTATTTATTTTCAGTGGGGTCTATATCCACCCACTCTGCCTGACTCAGAAACTTGTACTTCATCTAGGACACCAATCTTCCTCCTCTGTACCACCTCTTGCCCCCCAGCTTTCAGTTGTCACCAACCCCGACATTCTTCATCCTTTCTATGACTCAGGATTCTTTATCCCCACATGTACTGCAGCTTTCTTGACACAGTTATAATGGTCTTTTTAATGCTGATGTTTGGGCCTAGCACCACTCTGATCTATCCTCAGATAACAACTGCCACCATAATTTTGCTCAAGGAGCCATCCAAAGCTTCAGCTCTTGTGTAGCAGAAAGGCAGTAAATGTTTGGTGAATGTCTCTGGGACACCAGACACATTTAAATGTGTTAACTCATTTACCCTCAGAGCCAGCTTTGAGGATTATAATTTAGTAGTAGGATTATATCATAATTTAATAAGGCCCCATTTGAAGTTGAAGGAGACTCTACGTGGTTAAATAATTTGTCTTGCAATTAGAAAGGTAGAGCTATGGATACAGACATGGCTACAGGGGAGGAAATTGTGGCTGGTGTTTATCTAAGTAGAGGAATGGAGTTCCTTTGTAATTTACCATAATTTTTAAAAGGACAAAGGCAGTGAGTTTATTATCTAATCTTTCTACTTTCAGCTTCAGGAAGCTTTAGGTTCCAGTTTCCTGGATTTTGCACAATTAATTATTAGTTGACCCGTGAACAAACCATCACGGGTCATTTACGGGTAAACTGGCCCTCTCTATCTGTGGTTCCTTGGCATCCACCAACCAATATTGTAGGTTTTGCTATTGAAAAAAACTGTGCTTGTTTACCTGCATGGTTCAAACCCGCCTTGTTCAAGGGTCAGCTGTATACTTGCTAATAATGTGAGAGCAATTTAATGCTGTTGTAGCTAACTTTTCTTTTCATGAATCTTTTTTTTTTCCCTTTTTGTCTTTTTGCCATTTCTAGGGCTGCTCCTGCAGCATATGGAGTTTCCCAGGCTAGGGGTCCAATCGGAGCTATAGCTGCTGGCCTATGCCAGAGCCACAGCAACATGGGATCCGAGCCATATCTGCACCCTACACCACAGTTCACGGCAATGCCGGATCCTTAACCCACTGAGCAAGGCCAGGGACTTGCAACCTCATGGTTCCTAGTCTGATTCGTTAACCACTGAGCCAGGATGGGAACTCCTCTTTTCATGAGTCTTTACTTAGCCTTTTTGTAAAGAGACTGAGACATGTTAGAAGCCTGTGGAAACAGATGAGACATGAATCCAGCGAGAGGAGCATGTGACCCCTTAGGCAAGTACAGAATGAGGTAGAAGGTGGTAGGCACTGAGGCGGGCTTAAACATAGAAAAGACTCTAAAAGGAATAGCAGTTTCCAAAAGTCAATTTTTGATCAAATAAAGACCCAAAGTAACTTCCAAGAGAACAAACTATTTCTTTTCTTTCTTTTTTTTTTTTTTTTTAGGGCCAAACCCTCGGCATATGGAGGTTCCCAGGCTAGGGGCCGAATCAGAGCTACAGCTGCTGGCCTATGCCAGAGCCACAGCAACTCGGGATCTGAGCTGCGTCTGTGACCTACACCACAGCTCATGGCAACACCGGATCCTTAACCCACTGAGCAAGACCAGGGATCGGACCCCCATCCTCATGGATCATAGTTGGGTTCTTTAACCGCTGAGCCATGAAGGGAACTCCTAGGCTGTTGCTAATAAATTACTAAGGAGAGAATGTGGGGAACTGACAAGGGACTGACTGAAGGGGTGAAATGTCTACTCAGGATTGAGGATGCTTGGATGTGCCAGAAGGAAGGCAGGGCAGCGCTTGGGGGAAATAGTATGGGGGGCTGAGGGCAGAAGCCACACATTCCAGATGTGGGAGCTTCACTCTCTGAGTCCTTAATTACTGGAAATACGCTATAAACCCAGATCACATGTTACCAGGGTTCCTTGCAAAAGTCCTGTTTTATGTTTGTCACAGAGAAGGGATGATACCTGTCCTCAATTCTTGCTCTCAAGAAATTTTAACTTTTCTCTTAAGGTGTCATGGAAAAACTCCAGCTGGGCCCAGAGACTCTACTGAGGGAGAATCCAAAGCTTATCTACGCCAGGCTGAGTGGGTTTGGCCAGTCAGGAAGATTCTTTCAGGTAGCAGGACATGACATCAACTATTTGGCTTTGTCGGGTACGTTGAACAAAGTAATTTCTCTACACTTTTTGTTTTGTTCCCAGTCATGATCTATAGTTACACAGATTAAAACAGATTTTTAAAGGTGAAGATTTAACTATCCGCTGGAATCAATAAAGAGCATGTGATTGTTTTAAAAAGGGTTGGTTTGTTTCGGACCTGTCATTCTCAGCCTTCTCCTGCCTTACTTAACACATTGGAGGATTATATGCTCTCACTAGTAACATTTACTTGCTGCTTTTGTGGAGTGAAGTAGCAAGCCTGTGCTACGAAGTAGGAGATTGCTGATGGTAGAAATAGTTGCCTTAGAGTTTGAAAATGCTGATACAGTTTGATTCTGATCCCCCTTCTCCCCCATGTCATTGAGAATGGTTGCCTAAATCATGATATTAGAAATTCTGTGAATACGAGAAAAAGCCCATGCTTTTCAGGTCATCATATGACCTTACCTGAGTTTTTGCCTGTAAGGACGTGTCTTAGAATGGCCTAATTCTAGATTTCTAAGAACTATGTTGCTGAGTAAAGGAAGTCTCAAATTTTCTGTGTTTCCACATTTAAGGGTTAAGGAACGGGTTGAGTGTAGAGTTGGCTTTTCATCTCTATTAAAAAATTTAATCCCATTTCTTTTTCTTGGGTTTATTACCTTGCATCTTTTCTAATAAGGATGGAAATGCATTATGCTGTTGTTAAGCCATAAACTGGATGGCTAGCAACCATTCCTCCCCACCCCCAAACACCAGTGAATAAAAACTTAGCAATAAAATTCTGAAAATGTTCATGGAAGAAAGTTTTATTTAAAAAAAAAACAACAAAAACCAAAGCAAGGAGCCTTATTGGAGGAAAACCTGCTTAGAAGTGTACTGAACAGGTTTCGATTTAGAAAAGCATGAGTTATTAGTTTTTAACTTACATTGGTAACTAGAGAGGTTGGCTTTTCTCTGAAGATGTTCATGTATTTATTTAAAAGAGACATTAAATTTACAGTTAGTGTTCCCCATTTTTTTTTTAATGGTATAGGTGTTCTGTCAAGAATTGGCAGAAGTGGCGAGAATCCACAGCCCCCGATTAATCTCCTGGCTGACTTTGGTGGTGGCAGCCTCATGTGTGCCCTGGGCATCATGATGGCTCTGTTTGAACGCACACGCTCTGGCAAGGGTCAGATCATTGATGCAAGCATGGTAAGTATAATTGGGGGAAACGACAAGCCTACCAGTTGTTCTATGGCTCCCTCAAATCCTCTTTTGAACAAGACAAAAGATAAACGAGGAGTTCCCATCGTGGTGCAGTGGAAACTAATCTGACCTGGAACCATGAGGTTGTGAGTTCGATCCTTGGCCTCTCTCAGTGGGTTATGGATCCGGCGTTGCCGTGAGCTGTGTGTGGTGTAGGTCGCAGATGTGGCTTGGATCTGGCGTGGCTGTGGCTGTGGCTGTGGCATAGGCCAGCAGCTGTAGCTCTGATTCGACCCCTAGCCTGGGAATCTCCATATGCCACAGGTGCAGTCCTAAAAAGATTAAAAAAAAAAAAAAAAAGATAAATGAGATTTGAAGTTTGGATTCCAATTGCCAAGGATAGTCTTTTCTTTAAAATGGCTTCACATGTTTGACATGTGTCAGAATGTCAAATTTTGATCATCTGTTTGTGGAGTCAGTTCTCTAAACTTTTCACGACTCACCTGATTGCTATGTTCTGTCTCAGCAGTTTTCCCCGTGCTGTCTCTTGTGATTAGAATATGATTTTCAAGCAGTCGTCATTCCAAACTGGGCTCAAGAAGTCTCCCTTAGCAAGTAGGGAAGAATCTTAACGAGGCTCCCGTAAAATGGACCAGTCCAAATCTTCCTGCTGCATTGTGTAGGGCAGACTCAGACATCATGATGCTTCAGTGTTTTTACCACCATATATTGAGCCCTCACCTCGTCTTGTCCTAGGCACTTATCCTTTGGGATTTCTCCAAGACCCCCAAACAACAGTTTCACTTGGAATACATTGTTATTTTAAAGAAGAGCAACCTGGAGCTTAGGAATTGGCCCAAGTTCTCACAGCTAGTTGATGAGAGCCCAGTCCAGAGCCACTACGTGTTTGCATTTGGAGAGCAGTTGGGTGTGGGATAGAAAATGGGTTTGATGGCGACGAGATGGAGGCAGAGGGACCAGTTCCTGGGTTGTTGCTGAGAGATAATGGTTAATGGTTGAATGGGTCTGGATTTAAGGGTTTATGCTTGGAATGTGAAATTGCTGGCCATGAAGGGAGAGGGAGGCAGAAGGATGGCTTCCTACCTCTGGTGTGGAGAACCTGAGGGCAGTGGTACCGTGCCCCAGGGGGAGGACTGAGGAAGGGGCAGCCCCAGGCCGCGGAGTTAGAGTGCAGACTCTGGCGGCCAACTTCCCTGACCCCCGCTCTGCCATTACAAGCTCTGTGACTTTGTGTAAGTTCCTTAACTTCCTCGTGCCTCAGTTTCCTTTGTAAAATGGAGGTAATAATGGTTTCCACCTCACAGTGTGGTTAGAGAATCAAGTGAGTTCACCCATTTTCCCGTGTGTGTACAATGCCTGGCATAGAGAGGCACTCTAAGGCTTTGCGATTGTTATTACTATTATTGGAAGAAAAGGAATGTGCTTTTGATCATTTCACGTTTGAGGTGTGTGGTTCAGCTGTCCCAGTGGGATACTTGAAGTTAGGCACGAGGAACAGCTTTCGGAGTCATTTGGGAACCATATGAGACTGTGTGGTCCACTGGGCAGGGGACAGGACAGCAGCACTTGAGGAGTGAGTGGGTCGAAGAGGAGAAGCAAGACCCCCTGGCTTTTGCTTCCTCCTCACAGGCCAAGGGCTCCCTGCCTTTTGCTATTTCTGTGCCTTGTGACACTGCTGTTAAGGTACCTCCACATTGTCCCTTGTCCTTAATGTTCATCCTGGCGTGATTTCCCTGGGAGTGGTGTGTGACCAATCTTTTTATTTCCAGCCCTGGCCCAGGCCCAGCAGGCACTGGTAGTGGCAGCGATGCTAACTTTATACTTGCTGCTTTCCAAGTGCAAGACTTAGGTATTCAACCCCCTTTTGACCCACTCAACTCCCCAAAGGAGGTGTGCTCACTTTCATCATTTGGACATACGGAGGTTCCCAGGCTAGGGGTTGAATCAGAGCTACAGTTGCCTGCCTACACCACAGCCATAACAACGCCAGATCCGAGCTGTGTCTGGGACCTACACCACAGCTCACGGCATCGCCAGATCCTCAACCTCCTGAGTGCTGCCAGGGATCGAACCTGCAACTTCATGGTTCCTAGTCGGATTAGTTTCTGCTGCACCACAACGGGAACTTGGTTGCCTGTCTTCTAAAGCAGGTGGCTGGAAAGGGTCAGACGCCCAGTGTTCCCCCAGGCAGTTTGACACTTTCATGGGCATGAAAGCCCAGGCAGCCTTGTGATGAGATGTGGATTATAATTGCTGTGTCTCTTGTCCTGCATCTTTTTACAGCATCCAGTAAAGTCCATTTGTATTGTGAGTGAGCCAAACTAGATCCCTAATTGTGTTAGGACACCTTTTTCCAACAGATGTGTTAGTACATCCAGTGTATAAAAGATTTTGTGTGTTTGTGTGTGTAAATGTGGGACTAAGATCTATGTAACCCTGTTTCAAAAAACAAAAAACAAAAAAGCACTACTATAGGCCACTCATATAAACCTCCACCATTTGGTGACAACAAATATCAGATTCAGGAATTCAGGTGTGCACGAGCTTCAAGTTAAAAAGGAAAGGTGGCATGTATCTAAACAAACATTTTGTATTGTTTTGCAGCCAAATTGCATGCTAACAGTGGAAGGGGTCCCCTCTCTTGGTAACCCTGCTTTGATGGCCTTCTCCCTGGGGTACTGGAATCATTAGGATCGTGAAGCCATGGGGATGGGGAGGTCGTCTTCTTTCGATAGCTCGGTGCACCTAGCCTTGTGATAATCATACCTGACATCTGAATCCTGTCCTGTTGCTTCAGGGCTCAGTGGGAAGTAGCATTCCCAAACTAGTTTGCATTCAGAAAACCCATATACCTGACATCCATATCCTTTTGTTGATTTTTAACTTTCTAGTGATTATTAAAGTATAATTAAATACCCAAATTTGTTTTCTTAGTCCAACTAGAATAAACTAAATTTAAGGGTCGTATGATTTACCTTTAAATGTGATAGACTTCATATATCTGTGTGAATGTGTCAGTAGGTTTTGGGATCAGATGATGAATTTTTAAAACCTTTTTGCTTTCTTTTCAGCCTTTTTTTTTTTGTCTTTTTGCCATTTCTTGTGCTGTTCCCGTGGTATATGGAAGTTCCCAGGCTAGGGGTCGAATCAGAGCTGTAGCCGCTGGCCTACGCCAGAGCCACAGCAACACGGGATCTGAGCTGTGTCTGCAACTTACACCACAGCTCACGGCAACACTGGATCCTTAACCCACTGAGCGAGGCCAGGGATCGAACCCGCAACCTCATGGTTCCTAGTCAGATTCGTTAACCACTGAGCCACGACGGGAACTCCTCTTTTCAGCTTTTTTATCCTGAAAGTTCTTAACACACATAAAAAGTAAAGAGAGTGTATAATGAACTTCCATGGAGCCTCACTTAACTTTAAAAAATTACCAACATTTTGCCAATCTTATATGAAAGGAAGAACAAAAGTAGTTCCTTAAAGCCTTTCTGAACAGTATTCCCTGAACTGAATAGCACAGAAACTCAGTGTATCATAAACTTGCTCTAAGTTACTTTCTCAAAATATCAAAGAAGTTTTATAATTAGATATAATCTTCCTATATTCGAAGGCAAGTATTTTTGCACAAATCTTTTTTGAAAACAGAAGTAGAAATCAACCATGCTTTTCATAGTTGAATGATCTGGATTTGTATTGTATTCTTTTTCTTCAAAGGTGGAAGGAACAGCATATCTAAGTTCCTTTCTGTGGAAAACCAAACTAACAGGACTGTGGGACCAGCCTCGTGGACAGAACATATTAGATGGTGGAGCACCTTTCTACACGACCTACAAGACGGCCGACGGGGGGTTCATGGCTGTTGGAGCAATCGAGCAGAAGTTCTATGAGCTGCTGGTCAAGGGTGAGTTACTTCACCCATCTCTTTCTCGTAAATATTTTTTAGCCTCGTTTTAGGTACTTTTCAAGTTCATAATGTCTTTTATTACATACTCATTTTATTTTTTAAAAATTTATTTTACTTTTTATTGCAGTATAGTTGATTTACAATATTGTGTTAGTTTCTGGTATACAGCAAAGTGATTCAATTTTATGTATGTGTATATGTATTCATTTTCTTTGCCATTGTAGGTTATTATAAGATATTGTATATAGTTCCCTGTGCTATACAATAGGACCTTGTTGTTTATCTGTTTTGTATATAGTAGTTTGTATCTGCTAACCCAAAACTCCTAATTTATCCTGCCTCCACCACTTTCCCCTGTGGTAACCTTAAGTTTGTTTTCTACCTTATGGAGTCTATTTCCGTTTTGTCTTTTTTTAGGGCCTCGCCCATGGCATATGGAAATTCGCAGGCTAGGGGTCGAATCAGAGCTGCAGCCACCGGCCTATGTAACAGCCACAGCAACGCAGGAGCCAAGCCGCATCTGTGACCTACACCACAGCTCATGGCAACCCAGATCCTTAACCCACTGAGCTAGGCCAGGGGTCGAACATGCGTCCCCATGGATACCAGTCAGGTTCATTACTGCTGAGCCACGATGGGAACTCCTCTTCCATTTTTAAATTGACAGATAATTTTACAAATCTATAAAATAGCTCAGATTTAAAAATAATAATCACTTTGTAGGAATTCAGTGTTCTCAGTACATTGTGTGACCACATCTTATTCTTCCCTAAAAATGATCTGCTGGTTCTACCACTTTTGTTCCTTGATAAATGTCCCTCATATTACTTCAGTGACAGCAATCACCAGAGCACAGAGAGATATTGTTGAATGAGACAGTGTTAAAATATGTTACCATCACTTGATGCTTCTGCAGTTTACCTTTCTTGCTGATTCTTGTCTTATTCTCATGCTGCCACAGGTTAGCAGGGAAATTTGGAATCGCTTCTTCCCTAGTTAAATAATTGGACTGAAGTTATTTTGTTCCTGTGAAATGTGCATTTTAAAGTTCAAAGTTGTATCTTAAGAAGTTTTAGAATATACGCCAATGTGGTGTGACAGGCTGGTTGCATGAAGTGCATTTATCTTTCAACTTTAAGTTTGGAGTTTTATTGTGATGTTTGGTAGCTTTTCAGCTGCAAAATACTACTCTGAGTTATTTGTATGTAGCTGAAATGATTGTTTTTGCAAGCACCAGAAAGCATTTTATGATCAACTACATTGACTTCACCAACTTCACTGTAGTTAGAAAAACCACAGAGAAGAATGGTTTATTTAGATCACATAGGATGCCTTTCTGTCCAGAATTTAAAACAAAGAATAGAGTTACTAATTCAAAATTCTGGACAGAAAATGCTATAGGGGTGGGGGTGCTGCAGGGTGCGGAACCTGGGGAGCAGCATGGCCATAACACAGTAGAGCGTACGCTTTACAAAAACCTGTGTTTTTGTGTATAGAGAATTTAAATATAATAATAGGATTGACTAATCTTTAGTGAAATTTTATTATCACCATGCACAGGCAATTCTAAATGACAGTTGAAAGTGATTTTGTCTTTTGACAAATATTCAAGGAACAGGGTAGTATAAGCTCTGAGTCAGATCAGCTACAGACAAGCCCTGAGGATGGAGATTTTCAGGGACAGGCCAAACCATGGCAGTTCTCTGGCAATGGAACTGTTGGGAGCGCCACACTCATTTTCCCCCTCTTCCTCGGTTGTTATCCTGCTGTTTTTCTCAACTGCTGTGGTTGAGAGCCTGTTGGTTTTTAAGGCCACCACAGAGCTGGGGAGAGACGGGTGAAATTAGCCTAAGCTTTACCACCACCAAGCTCACTGGTCTTACTGAGGTTCAGCCATTTTTCTTCAATATGCTCCTTAGATTTTTGAGTCCAAACTCTATAATCCCTCTGGTTATTTTTGCAGTCCCTCCTCTTTGCAGCCATAGCCTCAAGCCCTGCTCCCTTCACAGTTCACTCATGACCCTTAGCTGGCAGGTGGCTTGTGCTTTAGGTAGACTTAGCATGTTGAATCAGCTTTTGCTTAATCTACACAGTCCATGTCAAAATGCCTGAGTATTTTCTTTCTTTTACAATACTTTTTTTTGCAAAAGTAGTACTTTTATTAGTCCCATGCACATTAATTCTCTCTCAGGCCTAACTGGACAGACCCCCATATCTATAATGACTTTTCGAGGTAGCATTAATTTATTATTTATTTCACTTTGCTTATTGAGACCTTTGAGACAGTACCTTCATTTAGCCCTCAGGATCTGAACTTAAATACACAATGTTTTCATAAAATGCAGACTCCATTGTGCTGTGTCCCTGCTGCTTTCCAGCACAAAGAAATTTGTGAACACTGAAAATTTCATGGTATCTTGAGACAGACTCTTGTGTAGTAAATCATATAAGTGATAGATAATTTTTAAAAGTTGTTTTAAAATTTCAAAGTATTATTAAAAGAAAACCAGAAAATAACAAGTATTGGGGAGGATGTAGAGAAACTGAAACCCTGTGCACTACTGGTGGGAATGTAAAATTGTGCAGCCGCTGTGGAAGGTGGTTTGGCAGCCCCTCAAAATATTAAACATAGAATTACTGCATGAGCTGTCATTCCACTTCTGGGTATAGATCCAAAAGAATTGAAAGCAGGAACTTGGACAGATATTTGTATATCCATGTTTATGGAATTATTTAAAATAGTTAAGTGGTGGAAGCAACCCAGGTGTCCATCAAGAGAGAATGGATAGGAGTTCCCATCGTGGCTCAGCGGAAACATATCTGACTAGTATCCATGAGGATGTGGGTTCAATCCCTGGCCTCGCTCCATGGGTTAAGGATCTGGAGTTGCGGTGAGCTGTGGTATAGGTCGTAGATGTGGCTCGGATCTTGCATTGCTGTGGCTGTGGCATAGGCCAGCAGCTGCAGATCTGATTCGACCCCAACCTAGGAACTTCCATATGCTGCGGGCGTGGCCCTAAAAAGACATAAAGAAAGAAAGAAAGAGAGAGAAATAGAAAAATGAAAGGTTATATATATATATGTATATATAAAACAATGAAATGTTAGTTTTAAAAAAATAAATTCTGACATATGCTAAAGGTGGATGAATCTTGAGGATATTATGCTAAGTGAAATAAGCTAGTCACAAAAGGACAAATATTGTATTATTCCACTTAGATACCGAGAGTGCTCAGATTCATTGATAGGGTAGAATGATGTTGCCAGGGGCTGGGGGAAGGAGGAAATGAGGAAGTAGTGCTTAATGGGTATGGAGTTTCTATTTGGGAAGATGAAATGTTCTGGAGATGGATGGTAATGGTTCCAGAACAGTATGAAGGTACTTAATGTCATAGTACTATATTCTTAATAATGACTAAAGTGGTAAAGTTTAATATCTTGTATATTTTACCACAGTTTTAAAAAATTAAAAAATCAAAATAATGTATTTTTTTAGAAAAGAGTCAACAATATAGAATTTGTAGAGATAGAAATTCTCCCTTGTTCTTGAGATGTGACCTTCAACAACTTTTCCTGTGTACATACAAACACAATTAAAAAATTTTTTTACAGTATAATTTACATATAATCTATGTAATTATATAAATTTGTAATTAATAGCTATCTCTTTTTATTTCAAAATGTAGCAAAGACATCCTTTTTTGTCAGTACTAAAGATTCTCAGCCTCGCCCTTTTTATATAGCAGCCATGTCATAATCTGTGGTATACTTGTACTAAAATGTATTTAACCACGTCCTTATTCAAGTTTATTTATATTTTTCCAGTTTTCATTACAACAAATAATGTTTATTATTTATTAGTAAACATTGATCTTTGTACATATAGTGTATACTTACCATATGCATTTTTGACTGATATGTGTCTAGTATTGTGTTACAGAGCAGTCAAATTTATGATTTGTAGTTAAAACAAAAATTATTTTGTGTAATTGTGTGTGTGTATGCATGTATGTTTAGGTAGTTTTTTGAAAATTGAAACATACTTTCCCAAGTTTTAATGATGTCTTAAGTCTCCAGGCCAGGCTCTGGAAGTCCGTTTGATTTGTAATAGCTATTGATTGGACTATAAAACGTAGCTACAATCTGTAATTCTCTTTTGTGGGGTAGTGGAGTCAGAGTTCCATATAAGAATGTCAAGAGAAACCCACAGCTAACATCATTCTCAATGGTGACAAGCTGAAAGAATTCCCACTGAGATCAGGAACAAGACACGGATGTCCACTTTTGCCACTATTCAACAGAGTTTTGGAAGTCCTAGCCACAGCCATCAGAGAAGTAAAAGAGATAAAAGGAATCCAAATGGGAAAGGAAGAAGTAGAACTCTCACTATTTGCAGATGACATGATACTATACCTAGAGAATCCTAAAGACTCGACCAGAAAACTGTTAGAGCTCATCCATGAATTTGGCAAAGTCTCAGGATACAAAATTAATACACAGAAATTAACAGCATTTCTATACACTAACAATGAAAGATCAGAAAGAGAAATTAGGGAAGCAATCCTGTTTACCATCGCATCCAAAAGAATCAAATACCTAGGAGTCAGCCTACCTAAGAGACAAAAGACCTATACTCTGAAAACTATAAGACACTGATGAAAGAAATCAAAGATGACACAAATAGATGGAAAGACATACCATGCTCTTGGATTGGAAGAGTTAATATTGTCAAAATGACTATACTACCTAAGGCAATCTACAGATTCAATGCAATCCCTATCAAATTACCAAGGACATTTTTCACAGAACTCGAACAAAATATTTTAAAGTTTGTTTGGAAGCACAAAAGACCCAGAAGAGCCAAAGACATCCTGAAAACAAAAAATGGAGCTGGAGGAATCAGGCTCCCAGACTTCAGACTATACTACAAAGCAACCATCATCAAAACCATATGGTACTGGCACAAAGACAGAAATATAGATCAGTGGAACAGGATAGAAAGCCCAAAATTCAACCCACGCACCTATAGCCAACTCATCTATGACAAAGGAGGCAAGAATATACAATGGAGAAAAGACAGCTTGTTCAGTAAGTGGTGCTGGGAAAACTGGACAGCCACATGGAAAAGAATGAAATTAGAACACTCCCTAACACCATACACAAAAAGAAACTCCACATGGATGAAAGACCTAGATGTAAGACCAGACACTATAAAACTCTTAGAGGAAAACATAGGCCAAACACTCTCTGACATAAACGACAGCAACATCTTCTCAGATCCACCTCTGAGAGTAATGACAGTAAAAACAAAAATAAACAAATGGGACCTAATCAAACTGAAAAGTTTCTGCATAGCAAAGGAAACCCTAAACAAAACGAAAAAACAACCCAGAGAATGGGAGAAAATCTTTGCAAGTGAATCAACAAACAAGGAATTAATCTCCCAAATTTATAAACACCTTCTGCAGCTCCATACCAAAAATCAAACAACCTCATCAAAAAAATGGGCAAAAGATCTAAACAGACCGTTCTCCAAGGAAGACCTACAGATGGCCAAAAAACACACGAAAAGACGTTCAGCATCACTCATGTTAGAGAAATGCAAATCAAAACCATGATGAGGTACCACCTTACACCAGCCAGAATGGCCATCATCCAAAAGTCTACAAACAAGAAGTGCTGGAGAGGGTGTGGAGAAAAAGGAACCCTAGTACACTGTTGGGGGGATTGTAAATTGGTGCAACCATTGTGGAAAGCAGTATGGAGATTCCTCAGAAAACTAAAACTAGAACTCCCATTTGATCCAGCAATCCCACTCCTGGGCATCTCTCCAGAGAAAACCATGACTCGCAAAGACACATGTACTCCAATGTTCATTGCAGCACTATTTACAATAGCCAAGACATGGAAACAACCTAAATGTCCATTGACAGAGGAGTGGATCAAGAAGAAATGGTACATATACACAATGGAATATGACTCAGCCATTAAAAAGAACGAAATACCGGCATTTTTAGCAACATGGATGGACCTAGAAACTATCATGCTAATTTATTTATTTATTTATTTATTTATTTATTTTTTGTCTTTTTTTTTGTCTTTTTTGTTGTTGTTGTTGTTGCTATTTCTTGGGCCGCTCCCGTGGCATATGGAGGTTCCCAGGCTAGGGGTTGAATCGGAGCTGTAGCCACCGGCCTACACCAGAGCCACAGCAATGCGGAATCCCAGCCGCGTCTGCAACCTACACCACAGCTCACGGCAACGCTGGATCGTTAACCCACTGAGCAAGGGCAGGGACCGAACCCGCAACCTCATGGTTCCTAGTTGGATTCGTTAACCACTGCGCCATGACGGGAACTCCTATCATGCTAATTTAAGTCAGCCATACAATGAGACACCAACATCAAAAGCTTTCACTGACATGTGGAATCTGAAAAAAAGGACAGACTGAACTTCTTTGCAGAACAGATACTGACTCACAGACTTTGAAATACTTACGGTCTTCGGAGGAGACAGTTTGGGGGGTGGGGGGATGGAAATCCTGTGAAATTGGAGTGGGATGATCATTGTACAACTACAGGTGTGATAAATTCATTGAGTAATTTAAAAAAAATGTCAAGAACATGGGAAACAACCCACCCTAAACTGCTGGTTGTTCAGCCTGTGACCTTGATGAGGGTTCTGGGCAGGAAGGGAAATTGTGGACTGAGAGAGGCTGATAAGACAGTGGAAAAGCTGGGTGTCAGAGTTAGAGGCCTTTTGATTTCTAGTATTTATCCAGTATACAAATTATGACCCGTGTAATCTCATGTATAATGTTCATTCGGGAATTATTGGCTCCATTTTTATTTAGTGTTAGGATTCTAATCACATTCTGATTAAAGAAAAAAAACCTTAAAAAAGCACACAAATATGTTTCCAGCAGTAGTTATGATCTACATCACTGCTTATTTTCTGTGTTTTTCAATCACAGAGTTTGGGGTAATCCGGAAAGAGAAAGCAAAAGTGAAAGACATCCTTAGAAACATCTCTTTGTACATTACAGGGATAAGCCTAAATTGTGGCTCTATGTCTTTCCTGGTATTTCAGTGGGACAAGTGGCTACAGAGAAAAATGTACTTGTGTATTTCACAGGTGTTTTTTTCATAACTGTCCAGAACTGTGTGAGTTCTCTTTATTTTCTTATATCCCTCAAAACCTTAAGAAGACCCTGCAGTTATCATATCTTCTTACCTCTGTAGGGACTTTTGCATGTTGAGAGCAGGTTACAAATGGTCATTATTTTTTAACGTTGTTAAATAAGGACGGGTGATAAAAGTGAGGATTATTTGATTAACTTGGCTAAACTTATGCAAAATATTATGCATAATTTAAATCTAGGCTTATACATGAGAGAATAGAAATGACAGTAACACCAAAGCCCCAGCAAAGTGGCCCTTTAGGTATAATTTAATCAGCACTGGAGTTCCAGTGTAGCTGCAAGGGTAGGTGGTTATAGTCAGTAAGGAAGCACAGATCAGGTCATGGGCCAGAGAAGCTTTCCTTCCTGTGATAGTCCCATGCTGGGTGCATTTATCCCCTCTGCACCGTGTGTTGGTGGGTCTTTTAAGGCTTGTCATACTTGAGAGAAAGAAGTTTGTATGCCCCCTGTTGATTGACTGGCTGAAAGCTTTTTCCTAGGAACAATTCCCGTGGGTCTTTGGTTACTTTGCAAGTCCTTTGTTCTAATTCACAGCAGGGTTTTAAGAGAGTAACAAGTCAAATATCATTGCGCTCCTAGAGCTCTTTTATTTGAAGAAAATAAAGAGAAATGAATATTACTTATAAATTTGTAATCTTGAATTCAGTCATTTATCGTATGCTATTACAGGCTTACCTCAGGAACTTTGTAGGCTGGGTTCCAGACCACTGCAGTAAAACGACTATCACAATAAAGCAAGTCACACAAATTTTTTGGCTTTCCAATGCACATAAAAGCTATGTTACATTATACTATACTGTATTAAGTACTCAATAGCATTGCCTAAAACAGCATTGTACACACCTTAATTTAAAAATATTTTATTTGATTGTTGTACACCTCTAAATGTAATAAAATTCATTAAGTAATAAAAATAAATAAAATAAAAATATTTTATTGCTTAAAATGCTAACCATCATCTGAGCCTTCAGTGAGTTGTAATGTTTTTGCTGATGGAGGCTTTAGAACATTGCAAGAATTACCAAAATGTGACACAAAGACATTAAGTAAGCAAATCCTTTTGTGAAAATGGCACTGTTGGTCTTGCTTCATACAAATTTGGTGCAGACTTTCCACTTGTAAAAATGCAGTAAAGTGCAGTGAAGTGCGCAATAAAGTGTTACAAAGTTCAGTAGAGTAAATCACAATAAAATGGGGTGTACCTATAGTGATACATACATTTGTGTAGATTTTAGTTTTTGTAGGGTTTGGGAACACTGTATGAAATATGGAGTTATTTTAGTTCGGTATGACAGATAATAACATCATAAGGAAATTCCTATTTTGAAAAGCGACTCGGAGGGAAGAAATTGACTTCTGGAAACCAGACCATTAAAATAGACTACTTCGGATGAAATGTAAATAATAAACTTTTGGCAAAGACTTGGAAAGTCTCTTTTGAGTCCTGCTATCCCTACTACCTTCTCCAGCCTTTGGCTCCAGCTTAATATTGAGTTTGAATTTCTTCTCTTGACTCATTTGAGAAATCCCTATAGAACATCCTATTTGGGAGAATATGGTGAGTTCAAACTCATTTTCATTGATAATAATCACTCCAGCCACCCAAAGCATGCTAATTTAAGAAATTGTGTTTTTCTCTCAGGACTCGGACTAAAGTCTGATGAACTTCCCAATCAGATGAGCATAAGTGATTGGCCAGAAATGAAGAAGAAATTTGCAGATGTATTTGCAAAGAAGACAAAGGCAGAGTGGTGTCAGATCTTCGATGGCACAGATGCATGTGTGACTCCTGTTCTGACTCTGGAAGAGGTTGCGCATCATGGTCATAACAAAGATCGGGGCTCATTTATTACTGACAGGGAGCAGGGTGTGAGTCCCCGCCCTGCACCTCTTCTCTCCAACACCCCAGCTGTCCCATCCTCTGAAAGAAATCCCTTTGTAGGAGAACATACAGAAGAGATACTTAAAGAATTTGGGTTCAGCCAGGAAGAGATCATTCAGCTTAAGTCTGATGAAATTATTGAAAGTAAACCAAGATCTAAGATCTAATCCCTAAGTTCCAAGGTCCACAACTCAAGTGAATTTGAGTATTGCATTTACAGTATAGTGTAATGCAAAAAAATCGTATGCATAGAAACGAGAGAAAACAATATCACAGTGGTCCAGCTATTCTAATCAGGAAACAAGATTCTGCTTAAACAGTAATGATCGAATTCTGAAAATGGTTGATTTAGGAATATTTTAAATTTACCCATACTAAATTGTGGCAGTTTTTTTGCCTTCCAGTTTACTTAATGGGTTATATTTGTTGATATAAAATACTTATAAATGAATTAATATAATCCTTTTTATAAATAAAAGCTTCTTTCCTGCATAAAGTTTACTCATGCTTTTAAGTTTGTAGAAAACTTTCAAGAAGTTTCTTTAACACTAAAAGAGATTTTTGTTACTCGTTGAAACATTTTAGGCTCTCCTGTTAACCAGAATGAATGTCCTTAGAAAAGTCTGATCCTTTTAATTTGATAAGGAACTCATTCATCCATTGTCTTTGAGCTGGAATTTTAAGAAGTGTTCTTGCGATTTGCTTCAGATGACTGCCACCCCTCCAGCTAGACTGCTCTGCTGAGAGCCTAGCTCCTGTGGAGCTGCCTGTTGGTATCATCCAAGTGTGTCCTTTATCACTAAATTGTCCCATCATCCACTTGAGAGTCTTACCAGACTTTTCCTTCTCTTCCAGTCTCCAGCTTCACTCCCATCCATCTCCCTCTGCCCCCAGTAGGCCCCACAGCTTACCTCTCACTTCGTCTGGCCACTGCTCAATTCATTTATTGGTTCTAATAGTTTTTGTGTGAAGTCTTTAGGGCTCTCTTTATATGGTATCAATCATGTCATTTGCAAACAGGGACAGTTGTACCTCTTTCCTTCCAGTTTGAATACCTTTTATTTCTTTTTCTTTTCCGATTGCTGTGCCTAGGACTTCCAATACCATATTGAATAGAAGTGGTCAGAGTGGGCATCCTTATCTTATTCCTGAATTTAGTGGGAAAGCTTTTCGCTTTTAACTGTTGAATGTCATGTTAGCGTGTGTTTGTCATAAGTGCTTTTACTGTGTTGAGGTATATTCCCTCTCTACCCATTTTGGTGAGAGTTTTTATCATGAATGGATGCTTTCTAATCATTTTCATTTCCATGAAATATCTTTTTCCATCCCTAAGCTTTCTGTTTTTGTGTGTCTTTTTACCTTGAAGTGAGTCTCTTGTAGGCCGCATATTGGAGGTTTTTGTTTCTGTTTTTTTTTTTAATCCAATTTGCCACTCTGTCTTTTGATGAGAGCATTTAGTCCTTGAACATTTAAAGTAATTATTGATAGGTATGTACTTATTGCCACTTTTCACCTTGTTTTCCAGTGGATTTTGTGGTTATTTGTTTATTTCATTTTCTTTTTTCTTTCTTTTTTTGCTTTTTTAGGGCCACACCCTTGGCATATGGATGTTCCCAGGCTAGGGGTCGAATCAGAGCTAAGATGCTGGCCTACGCCACAGCCACAGCAATGCTGGACCTCAAACCCACTAAGTGAGGCCAGGGATCAAATCCATATCCTCATGGATACTAGTTAGATTTGTATCCACTGCACCACAATGGGAACTCCCTGTTTATTTATATTCTTTTTCTTTCTTTCTTTTGTGGTGTGCTTGAGTTCTTTTCTTTTTAGTTTTGTGAATCTCTTTTATGTCTGTCTGTCTGTCTGTCTTTTTTTCTTTCTTCCTTTCGCTTTTTAGGGCTGCACCCATGGCATATGAAAGTACCCAGGCTAAGGGTCGAATCGGAGCCACAGTTGCTGGCCTACACCACAGCAACAGCAACACGGCAACCTACAGCATACTCATGGCAATGACAGATCCTTAACCCACTGAGCAAGGCCAGGGATCAGACCCGCATCCTCATGGATGCTAGTCAGATTCATTATTGCTGAACCACAACAGGAACTCCTTTTTGTTTTTCATTGATGATTACCCTAGAGTTCAAGTATGTTGATTCTTAACTATACCTACTTGCTTTAAACTGATATTCATGAAAGTTCAAACAAATTCTAAAATATCTACATGTTTTTGCTCACCTCCACATATTTTGTGATTTTGTTGTCCTATTTTATTTTATTTTTTGTCTTTTTTTTTTAGGGCCGCACCTGCGGCATATGGAGATTCCCAGGCTAGGGGTCTAATCAGAGCTGTTGCTGCCAGCCTACGCCACAGACACAGCAACACCAGATCCAGGCCCTATCTGTGACCTACACCATGGGTCATAGCAACACTGGATCCTTAAGCCACTGAGCGAGGCCAGGGATCAAACCCGAAACCTCATGGTTCCTAGTTGGATTCGTTTCTGCTGTGCCACGACAGGAACTCTGATATCCTATTTTATATCTTCATGTTTTATCCTTTATCCTACAGTGCTATTCATTGTTGACATAATCACTTTAAAAATTTTTAAAAATTTTTTATTTTTTTATATTTTGCTTTTTAGGGCTGCAGTCACAGCATATGGAGGTTCCCACGCTAGGGGTCGAATCAGGCTATAGCTGCCAGCCTATGCCACAGCTTCATCTGCAGGATCCGAGCCATGTCTGCAACCTGCACCACAGCTCATTGGCAATATGGGATCCTTATCCCACTGAGCAAGGCCGGGGGTCGAACCTGCATCCTCATGGATGCTAGTCAGATTCGTTAACTGCTGAGCCATGACAGGAACTCCTAATTTTTTAATCTATGTACTGGCTTATTTAAGTGACCTTCAGTCCTTTTATATATTTCACTTTCCCTATTGTGTTTTCCCATTTCCTCTGATTCTTGCTTCTCTTTTATCTAAAGAAGGCTTTCCAATATTTCTTTTAGGGTAGTGTCAGTATTGCTGAATTCTTTTGGTTTTTGCTTCTCTAAGAAATTCTTTATCTTCCTGGGTCTAGAATACTAGGTTGCAGGGTTTTCCCTTTCAGGACTTTGAATGTATCATGCCCTTCCTTTCTGGCCTTCAGAGTTTCTGCAGTGAAATCAACTGATAGCCTTATGAGATTTCCCTTGTAAATGACTTCATTTTTCATTTGCTGCCTTTAGAATATCTACTTTTAACTTTTGCCATTTTAATTATAATATGTCTTAATGTGGGTCTGTTTGGGTTTATCTTTTGGGAGTCCCTCTCTGCTTCCTGGATATCTGTTTCCTTCTTTAGGCTTAGGAAGTTTTCAGCCATAGTTTTTTAAAATACATTTTTAAGTCTCTCTTTCTCTCTCTTCTCCTTCTGGAACCTCTATTCTGCATAGACTGGTGTGTTTTATATTATCCTATAGATCTTGTATGTTGCTTTAATTTTTTTCATTTGTCTTTTGGTCTGTTGTTCTGATTGAGTAATTTCCATTATTCTGTCTTCACATCATTTATTTGTTTTCTGTATCATTTAGTCTGCTATTCATTGCTTCTAGATCAGTTATCACTTGGGCAATCAAATTGTCTAAATTTGATTAGTTCCTCTTTATGTCTTCTGTTTCCTGTTATAGTGATATGCATTTCTATCGATAATCTTTAATTCCTTTAGCATTTTTATTACCTCCTTTTAGAACTCAGGATCTGGTAGACTGGTTAGATCTGCTTCATTATTCATTCAAGAATATTATTCAAGAAATCAGGAGATTTTTTTTTAAATTAGGAGTAGTTCCTTTGCTTTTTTGTTTTACTTAACTCTCTGTCTCTATGAATTTAGAAGAAACAGTTATCTACTGTGATCTTAAAGGGGTATTTTTATGTGGGAACATCCCTGTGTAGAATGTGTGAATCCAGTGTTTTTGGTGCAAGGGCTACTTTTGTAGCCATGGATGGAACCCATTGAACCAAGGATGGAAGCCATATCTTTCTTCAGAGTGTGCTGGTCCTTATGCCCTTGGTAGAGGTGTGGTTGGGTTGTGATCAGAGCCTGCTCTGGACGTGGGACAGGGCCTTCTCTCTGCTCCATGGCTGTTACCAACCTGTTGGGGGTGGGAGCTGGTGCCCACTTGTTGGAGTAGAGGCCTTGAGGGCCAGGTTCACTCAGGCTCCATTGCCCTTGAGTATATAACCTGTCCCAAAGGAGGTGACTCCTGAAGTAAGTGAGGCTCGTATGGGCACAGCGAACATATGCCTCACCTGTGTAGGTGTCTGCAGTTCCACCCAGAAGCAGCTCCAGGTCACATCTCTTTCCCTGTTGTATTAATCCTAGACCTAGTGTTAGGCTGTGGTGCTATGGCTGTAGGAATGGAGGTGGCTGTGCTTCCTCTGGGAACCTGGACTACCTCTGTGTCAGACCTCTTCCAGGACCTGTCTGCTCAGTTTGGGCACCAAGCTGCAGTGTGGAGTAGGCAGAATTTTGTGCTGGGAAGCAACCACTGCATACTCCTGCCCAGAGGCTATCTGCTCCAGGATCAGCATCCAGCCACTGCATGTTTCTGTGGTGTTGGCTGGTGTGTGCCCTGACAGTGGGCTCTGTAGGTGCCCTGGTCTGCTTGGACAGATAGACCAAGTCTCTGCTCTGATCTCATGCCAAGCTATGGTATGGAGCAGGTTGCAGTGGGGAATACATCTGTTTGGATTGGGAAGTATGGTGAGGTGGCAGCCACCAGCACGAGTCTCTTTCTGCTGATTCTTAGTAAGCCATACTCCTCGAGAGAAGATTCTAGCCCCTTTGTTTATCCAGATGGATTTCTGAGCAGGCAGGAGGTCTCCCCAGGGTGAGGGTCTTCCTTACAGATCCCTCCCAGGGGTACCAGTACCGTCCTGATGCCTTTTTTCCCTACCTGATTATGTGGAGATCTTTCTTGCAGCTTTGGTTGTATAGAAGATTTTCTACCAGTTCCCAGGTGGTTTTCTGTGGCAGTTGTTCCACACGTATTTTTGATGTGTTTGTGGGGGGAGGGGAGCTCCACGTCCTTCTATTCCACCACCTTGACCCCCCCTCCTTATTTCAGTCAAAATCACAAGTACTTACTAACGAGTCACACACACTGTTGGACACTGTGCAGCTTATCATGCCTTGGAATCAGATTGGAGATCACTCCCTTCATTTTCTGTTCCACACTGAGTTTCATATAATACTTGCTTTTTATCATGGCTGTGGAAAACCCAGCCCCACAAAGATCTAAGGTCATTGATAGGATTGTAGTGGAATCATACATTCAAGTATGAACAGTTTTATATCATGTGGTACTTCACTGTTTACTGTCTTTAAATTTTTAAATATCCTGGGTTACCCCTTTGAGCTCACTTGCCGTGGGACACCTTGGCACACATTTTGGGAAATACTAGTTTAAGTGTATTTAAATAGAAGAAATTTAATATGGAGTTGACACTGGTGATAAAAGAGATGAGAAGCCCAGTGGACAGTGAGGCAACTCAGATATGAACAATCATGGGAAGCCAGGACCACTCCCATAGCTGCAGGATTGACAGAAAGAGTAGCACTATGGGGATGCAAAAGCTAAGGTTGCATGTTGGAAGCTGGACCAGTGGAGATGCAGCTACCGTTGGGGACATCTCAGGATGGGGAGAGAAAGGGGAGAAAGTATCCTGGTTTCTTCCTTCTTCCTGCCCCAGTCTTCTCACTAGTGACTCCCATTGGGCAAATCTGCTTAGAAGCCAGAGAGCAAGGGAACCTGGGAAATGTAGTCCCTTATGGTACAGAGTATGGTGAGGGGAATGGATCTCAGCAGTTGACCAGCACTGCAAAATGTAGTGTATACACTTTGTTCTTTCCGTAATCCCTTTAACAAATACTAACTGAGGATCTCCTAGGTGCCAGGTATCATGCTAGGTGTCATAATGAGTAAAACAGACCAGATCACTGCTCAAAAGGGGATCAAAGACCAACACAGGAGAACAAAAACAAACACAGAACTATCTGGTTATAAGGTGTGTTTCATGCAATGAAGGAAAACATCACAGTGCTGTGAGACGGTAGTGATTTAAAGGAAAGGGGCAACCTCCCACCATTTTAAGTCTAGTTAATTGACTCAATGTGTGTGTAGAAAAGTTGTGTTCAGGAAAGGACAGTATATTTAGAAAAATGTTATATCAACTCATTCATCCTTTGACTTAACAACTGCATTATAGGACTTTATTATCTCAAAGCTGTGTGTGATTGTGTGTGTGTGTGAGAGAGAGAGAGAAAGCCAGAGAGAGAACAGTGTAAAGGAAGATTCCATTAGAGAAACACTGTAAAGAGCCAGAAGGCTCACAACAGCTAATCCCCATCATGCTTTCCAGGCCCCACCCCGCTTCCTTCTCATCATAACTTGTGATCTTAGAGGCATGAAAGAATTTGAGCCCCTCCCCCAGCCTGACCACCTCCGTGAGCTGCCCAGCCAGGCTCCATGTCAGATGCAGCTGCGAGCACAAACCCCAGGGCCACGCAGGAGGCGGCAGGCTTGCAGGCAGGTTCCTCACCCAGTGGCCATGGACGAGAGCAGCGGGCAGCCTGATGTCCACACCTATAAATCCCTAGCCGAGGATGGCCCTTTCTGCTCTGTGGAGCCACCCAAAAGACCCACGGGGAGTCTGGTCATGCACAGCATGGCCATGTTTGGCCGGGAGTTTTGCTATGCGGTGGAGGCAGCCTACGTGACCCCAGTCCTGCTCAGTGTGGGCCTGCCCAAGAGACTATACAGCGTGGTGTGGCTCCTCAGCCCCGTCCTGGGGTTCCTGCTGCAGCCCGTGGTGGGATCGGCCAGCGACCACTGCCGGGCCCGGTGGGGCCGGCGGAGACCCTACATCCTCGCTCTGGGTGTCATGATGCTCTTGGGCATGGCTCTGTACCTCAACGGGGACACTATCATATCAGGTCAGTGGACTGTGCCAGGTGGGCAGGCTGGGAGATGGGTCCTGTTATGCAACTCAGTAGGAAGAGAATGCAGATTTCTTCATGTGACAGTCAGAAATTGGTTAAAACTGTTCTCTCTCCTCGTTGCACTGAATTTCCCCCTTTGAATGGCCCAAATTCTGTGGTGAGGAGACTTGACTTTTAGAAACATCAGGATACATTATTTTTTAAGTGTGAGAATTTTAAAATAGTATTAACTTTTTATCTATTTTGTAAATTATCTATCTTCACATATTTATCAATTGTGGTTGATTTTGTGCCCATTATATCTTTAGTATTTTCTCAAATGAACCAGCTGCCAAATGGCTCCATAAATATTTACAATAAATGTACCTGTGTGTCTAAATAAGAGTTCACTGTGTTCACGGCTTTATGTCGGGTCTTTTCATAGGTGCAGGGCATCAGCCCGGCAGCTCAAAGGGGCACTTTTGCATTGCAAATTGTAAACATGAACCTGATGGTGAGCACTTTTTCTAGTCATTAATCAGCCGCCAATTAATTAGCCATTGGCGGTAGTACGTACCGTGTTGGGAAACGGATCATTCAGTCTAAAAATCGCACACATTTTTTGACCATTAACTCTCAGACTAGCAAAATGGATGATAAGGAAGCAGGACAATCAATTATCATTTGTATATATTTAACAGCAGGCATAGATCTGTAAATGTAAGGTATTTCTGGAAGAATTCACAAAAACACCCTGAAAAGAATAGTTGCCTCGAGGGAAGAATATTAAAGGAATAGGTGTGAGCGGGGAGGGTAGGCTTATTTTTCACTTACGTTTATACTGTATTTTTAGAAAACAGGTACAGATATTGCACATTATTCTTAAGTTTAAAAAACCAGCTGAAAGCAAGGGAAATAGTTAATAAGTGGGTGAATGAGTTGTGGCATAGCCTTAGGATGAGTATTATTTAGCTGTTAGAAATTGTGAACTTGCTCTTCATGAATTGAAATGCAAATATGTGAGGAGAGGTGGTTACAAATGCCTGGACAACACGATCCCATTGGAGTCCTCAAAGCAGAGCCCTCCAACCTGCTGCATCAGCTAACTTGGGGCTGTTAGAAATGAAAATTCCCCAGGTCCCATCTTCCACCTACTGAGGAATCATGGGAGACTTATGCGAGATGGAACCCAGCAATCTGTTTTAACAAGGCAACTATCCAAGTGCTGGTTAAACAGGTGAAAATCTGAGGAGTACTGCAGGAGGACAGGAGGGCACAGGTGCACAGCTTTCTCTGTGTTAGTGCATACAGGGGTGGCTGAAGGGTGAAATTCTCTAGGGGTGGGGATCTTGAAGCATTTCCCCAGCTTTTCTGTATGGTTGGAATGGCTTACAATCAGCATGTATACATTTATATACATACATATGTATGTATGTATGTCTTTTGGGGGCCACACCCGAGGCACATGGATGTTCCCAGGCTAGGGGTCGAGTTGGATCTGCAGCTGCTGGCCTACACCACAGCCACAGCAATGCCAGATCTGAGCTGCCTCTACAACCTACACCACAGTTCAGGGCCATGCCAGATCCTTAACCCACAGGGACTGAACCTGCGTCCTCATGGATACTAGTCAGATTTGTTTCCTCTGAGCCACAATGGGGACTCCAGCATGTATACTTTTAAAAACAGCTTTATTTAAAGAAATATGATTTATATATCATAAAAGTCACCATCTAAAAGTGTACAACTCAGTGCTTTTTAGTATATTCTCAAGGTTGTGTAAGCATCATCACTATCTCATTCCACAATATTTTCATCCCCCCGAAAAGAATCCTGATAACCATTAATAGTTACTCCTTGCTTCCTTCTCCCCAACAGCCCTAGGCAACTGCTCAATCTACTTTCTGCCTCTAGAGAGCCGACTTTTCTGGACATGCACTTGCATAACTGTAAAAACCTGAAAAAATATTGAGGCTCTTTTTATTTGGAAAAGCAAAGCAAAATGAAAGTAAAGGGTGATAATTTGATAACAGGAAGTCTTGGTGGAAATAAAAATGTGGATCATTCTAAGCCAGGATTTAGGAGGCCCATGTCTGTTTCTCTTTTAGCTTTGATTGCTGACCCAAGGAGGAAGCCTATTTGGGCCATAAGCATCACCATGACAGGTGTGGTTCTTTTTGATTTTGCTGCTGACTTCATTGATGGGCCCATCAAAGCCTACTTATTTGATGTCTGCACCCATCAGGACAAGGAGAGGGGCCTCCACTATCATGCCCTCTTCACAGGTAGGGAATATTCCAGGAAGTATCCTTCAGCTCCCCAGACAGGGAGGCCCTTCCGCTGAGGCCATCCAGTGTCTCAGCACTCGAATTTTTTCAATGAATAGATCCATTGATGGAAGCTTCCCATCACGCGGGCTCTGTCTTCCAATGCATTTCTCTTGTGACCAGGCTGTGGCGTTTTTGCAAAGGAAGTTATACAAGAGCTTTCTGAAGAGCCATTTGTGAAGATGTTTAAAGCTGAAATGAAAAGAGGCCTTGTCAACTTGACTTTTTGCTTGGTTGTGTTTTTAATCTGTAATATGTAGCATCATCATTACTTAGGAGCTTGTTAAACATACAGCTTCCCAGGCCCCTCTTCCAGTGTTTTTGATTCATTGGGTAGGGGAGTGGGGCCCAGAACTTTGCATCTTTAATGACTACCTCAGATGACTCTGTGGCAAGTATCCTAAAAACAAAAATAGAAACAAAGCAAGCACATTTTAAAAACCTTGCATCCTAGAGATTTCTTTTTTTCTTTTTTTGGGGGGGCCACACCCATGGCATATGGAGGTTCTAATCAGAGCTACAGCTGCCGGCCTATGCCAACAGCCACAACACCAGATCATCATATTCTTTCTTGTGTATGACACCCCAGTCCTTGCTCCTAACCAGAGCTCTATAAATGAATTTTGAGCATTAGCAGCATTTCTCTAAACGAAAGACCCAACAGTAGCCCAAGGAAGCTGGTAATGGCCCCAAGAAATGAGGAAGCCCCCACTGTCCTCTTGGCATGGCCTTTTTCAAACCAGGAGGTTGAGGAAATGCCAACTTTTTATATGAGAAATCTCTAGGATGGGAATTCCTGTCGTGGCTTAGTGGAAATGAATCTGACTAGTATCCATGAGGACGCAGGTTTGATCCCTGGCTTTGCTCAGTGGATTAAGGATCCTGCGTTGCTGTGAGCTGTGGTGTAGGTCGCAGACATGGCTCTGATCTGGTGTTGCTGTGGCTGTGGTGTAGGCCAGCGGCTATAGCTCTGATTTGACCCCTAGCCTGGGAACCTCCATATGCAATGGGTGTACCCCCATACACACCCTAAAAAACAAAAACTCAAGTCTACAAGAAGCAGAATCTTGAGTTTGGTTCAGTTAATGTCTCCACAGCTGAAAGCAGTGCCTGAACACAGAAACTGTTGGGTCAATAATTTGTTGTTTGAGCAAGTATTTGAATGGTGAAGAATGGGGCTGCCCAGCAGAGAGGTGCAAAGAGGCTCGTTGCTTTAGGGAGGAGTGGGAGTCCAGCCTATCTGTCACTGGACACTTAAAGCTAGAAGGTCCCAAAATCACACTGCATTCTCCTAACTTAAATCCCATAACTCCTGCTGCTTTATTATAATATGCTGAAATTAATTACAATGGGAGACTTTTCGGCTTTTGAATGTGACACATGAAGAATTTCATTGCTCTGAAGTGCTTTGGGCAGTGTGGCCACATCTTCCAGGTTTGCCTCAGGGTTAGTCTTAGCCACACAACCTCTGCTTTGCTGCCTCTGATATTAGAAGATTAAACTTTGTATTTTGGGAACTTTCCCCAGGTTAACACATGGTAGTGTTTCTATTAATTCTGAGAAAATATCTTGAGGTTTTCTATTGATATTAGCAGCCTTAGCAAACATGTCATTTTCATATGACCTTGGTTTAGGCTCAAACTATAGCTTTTCTGAACTTTCGTACTTACCTTTTAACTGTTTTAACTGTAAAGTCTCTAATTTCTTCCTATTCCAATTAAGTCAGCACACAGCTTCCAGACTCATATTCCTAAAGGACAACTATGAAGAGCCAACACACAACTTCCAGACTCATATTCCTAAAAGACAACTAATGACCAGGCATTTTACTGTTTAATGACTTGCAGTAGCTCCTGTTAATAAAAAATTAATTAATCGAGAGTCTCTCTAAGAAAGAGATTTTTATTCAAGCCAACCTGAAGGTTATAAACTGGGAGACAGTGTCTCAGAGAGCTCTATAAACTCTTCCTCCCATCACTCACATGCAAGACAAAGCGTTGTACATCAGATGACGTACTGTCAGTTTTCTCACGGTGCAGATCTGCCCATACAAGGCGAGTAGTGGGTCATCGTGAGCCCTTAGAGGATGAAGAAATGAATCTTATCTCCTAAGGAGTCACCTTGCTCGTGCCAGGAGAGAACTGTTCTTTTTTGAGCAAGTATTGCTGTGTCTCCTAAGGCGGTCTGGTTAATGTACAATACAGATGCGCAGCTCACACTGCAGGAGAGGGAGGAGGCCCAAACTGGCAGGGAGAATAAGTTTAAATTTTTCTTGTCTTGCCATAAAAGATGAATTTTATTTCCATCACACCCCATATGCCTACTGAATAAAGAACAAATTCCTGGACAGGGTTTAAAACCTCATACATCTGTTCCCACCTTCGTCCTCCAGCTTTATTTCCCATTACTCCCTCCACGTTCTCTATGCCCTGAGCAGATTCCCCGCGTGTTCGTAGGGGCAGAATCCAGGTCTGTTTTACTCACTGTAGCCCTCATACCTCCAGCATTGCCTGGCATAGCGTGGATGCTCAAAATGGCAATTCATGGAACAAAGGCAGGAGACTGCCCTGTCCTCTCCAGCTCCTGGGTCTTTACTCACCCTGCTGTTCCCGTCCTCCTCTTCTCCTTTTGGAAATCAAAGCTGCTTAGAAACTTTCTTTTACCCACTTCCTAGGGAGAAGGCCCCTCATTTTCTTCTAAATCGTAGGCAAACATAATCTCTAACTGGGTCACAAAGCACAAAAGTTTATCAAGTGGATGCACACAAAGGTATCAACCAGGTGGATGACTCCAGCAGGAAGAGATGGTAGAGGCTAGAGTTCCCCACACACATACCTGAACTTCTCCTCCCCTGTGGCCTGCATGGTCTGCTCAGGCTGCCTTAACTGAATACCACAGACTGGAGAGCTTAAAGGACAGAACTTATGTCCTCACAGTTCTGGAGGCTGGAAGTCCAAGGTCCAGGCGCCAGCACGGTTGGCTTCTGGGGAGACCTCTCTTCTTGGCTCACACCTGGCGGTCATCTCACTATGCTCTCCTTCCCTCTGTTCCCACACTCCGGGAATCTCTTCCTCTGCTTATCAGGACATTAGTCCTAGGGATTAGGGCCCCACTGTTATGACTTATTTAACCTTAATTACCTCTTTTAAGGCCCTACTTCTAAATATGGTCACTTTGAAAGTTAAAGCTGCAACATATGTCTTTTTTTTTTTTTGTCTTTTCTAGGGCCGCTCCTGCGGCATATGGAGGTTCCCAGGCTAGGGGTCCAATCGGAGCTGTAGCCACCGGCCTACGCCAGAGCCACAGCAACACAGGATCCGAGCCGTGTCTGCGACCTACACCACAGCTCATGGCAACGCCGGATGGTTAACCCACTGAGCGAGGGCAGGGACCGAACCTGCAACCTCATGGTTCCTAGTTGGATTCGTTAACCACTGCGCCACAACGGGAACTCCAACATATGTCTTTTAATGAAGAAAGCAAAAGCTTTTCTAGACCCCCACAGACTTCTGCTCATTTCTCATTGGGCAGAATGAGGTCACAGGAGTACTCAGGAGCCTAGGAAGCTGGAAAAAAGAGGATTTTTGGGGGGGGTGGGGACACACGCATATCCCTGAATCAAATTGGGGTTCTCTTAGCCAGGAAGAAGGGGTAATTATTATTGAATAGGTGCCAAAACTAGTAGCTAAACCACATAGAATACAAACATAATTGAATATTAGTCTCATGAGAATAATTCAAGACCAAGACTATTTTAAGAAAGTGATAGCAAAAACTTTCAAAGCCCAGTCTACTAGTGACTAACGAAGAGGTCCTTATATTTTAAAGTTATACTCATGTTCACCGTTTACCCTGATCGCACTTATTATTTTCACATTCTCTCCTGAATTGTAATTCACTGTGGATTTATCCAAGATTTGTAACCTGCAAGATCTGTAAAAGCGTGAGGATTCACCTGTCAATTCCCCATGGCTTCTAACTCATTTCCCTGTCATTACCAGGCACTTAGAGATGTTCACTACATAAAAGGAGCTTCTTGGTTTCAGAACCCTGCGTGTGTTTCATGCACTTTTACATCATGTTGAACTGCATGGCCAAGTGCATCCGTCAGATGAATATGCTCATTTAGTTCCCTTGCTTTGTCTCTTGACCAACGCTGAACTCTGGACCTCGGCCAACTGCCTCTGATCGTAGGGGGACCCCCGAGGGTGTATGGATGTGTCAAAGCAAGTACTTCCCCTTACTAGAAACACACAACTTAAAATATCTTCCTCTTATAAAACAGCACAGTGAAGTCTCACCTTATTTAAGGCTTAGATTCTAAAGTCCCTGCTTAAGTGGTAATCACAGAGACTGTATGTAATTTGTAAACGTTTCTCAGATCATTCATAAAATACAGGGTACCTTGTTTTGTGTATAGATCTACACAGTGATGGCTACATATCAGTATATTTACAGATTCATCTTCACTTTAGTGTCTACTTCTAGACATGGGTGATGAATGGAATAGCAGGTAGGACAACCCATATTATTTAAAATGCTCTTATCTTCCTTTCCCTTTCTCTCCCTCTTTTCAAAGTGTGACTAGTTGAGTTCTGTCTAGTTAAACAAGGATGTGTGATTCCTTACCCTGATGTCCTTGCTCTGAATGAGAGGGCACATTTGTAAATGGAGAGAAAGGAGTTCCTGCTGTGGCACAGGGGTTAAAAATCCAACTTCAGTGGCTTAGGATGCAGCAGAGGGGCATGTTTGATCCCTGGCTTGGAGCGGTGGGTTAAAAGATCCGGCATTGCCACAGCTGCTGCATAGGTCGCAGCTGCGGCTCAGATTCAATCCCTGGCTCAGAAATTTCCGTGTGCTGCAGGTGCAGCCATAGAATGAAATTAATAAAATAAATAAATAAATCGAAGAGAAAAATATCAAGCCGTGCATTGTCATCTTGCTTTATCATGGCGTACTTGCCAGACTTGCTGAATTTACATGAAATTAGCAAAGAGATTGCTGTAGCGTTCTGCTTGAAATAAGCATTTTGTTATAAACTCATGTTTAGTTTCAGAGCCCATTTTGATTTTCATCAACAAGATATCATTTACTTGAGGAATCCAATAAGCTGAGTAAATTGAAATTCTTATTGTTTCAGAGCTGTAGTTCAAGCCCCACAATTTCAAATGCTTTACAAATAAGTGTCAAGAAGTGCACTGCCAAAATATTTTCCAGCATATTTTTGATTTTTTTTTTTTTTTTTTTGCTTTTTAGGGCTGCATCTGTGGAATATGGACGTTCCCAGCCTAGGGGTCAAATTGGAGCTGTGGCTGCCAGCCTATACCACAGCCACAGCAACACGGGATCCAAGCCATGTCTGTGACCTACAGCACAGCTCACGGCAACGCCAGATCCTTAACCCACTGAGCAAGGCCAGGGATTAAACCCAAATCCTCAGGGATACTAGTCAGATTTGTTACCACTGAGCCACAACAGAAACTCCCACAAGGACATTTTACCTCTCCAGCTTCTTCTGTCTCTTATGTTGAAAGGTAACTCCACCTGCTCTCCTCCCCTGGCACATGTGGTAGCCATGCTGGGTTTAGTGGATCTACCCCCTTGTCCCTCTACCCCATGCCTTTACCTCTGGGTGCGACTGTGGCTGTGGAACCCACACTCACCTGAGGCAATTCCTCCTTTGCATTAAGATGCTTCTACCCAAGTGTATGTTGCAAAATTAACCCAAGGCCTTGTTATCCTTAGCAGCAGGCTCCCTCACACCAGGGAAGGTTGGAACGAGCATGACGGGAAAGGCTGCCCCACTTCAAATCCTGGCTCTTCCTCCTGCCAGTCGCCTTAGCCTTTCTGAACTTTCGTTTCCTCACAGCGTTGGGAATCTCTACACAATGTTAGTTACCAATATCCTGGCAAAGAGTCCCAGGTCAGAGCAAGGAACCTTTTAAAAGGATTAAGCAATAGGTGTTTGCATTAATCCATCTCCTCCATCCCTCCCTGGATTTGGCAAAAGTTTTATTTGTACATAATGACTCAGTGAGAAACTTGCCCCAGGTACATCTTTGGAAGAGGAATGGGTGGCTTGCTAAGCTCAGTCTCTTTTAACTTTTCTGTTTCTTTAATACTTCAAAGTATGCATAAAAATGCAAGTGAACCAAGGCTCAGATTAGAAATAATTAAGAACTGAAAAAAAAAAAAAGAGTCCTGAAAGTGAAGGTTAGACATGGGTCCCTTTGACCAAACCTTTTATGCAAGCGGCAAGACGCTGTGTTTCATGTTAGAATCGGTTTTAACTTCTCCTTCAGCATTCATTGCTGCATGACTGGATTTCTTTCATCAGCTGGCTTCCCTTTGAAGTTTCTGCCCCTGGTGAACTTTCACATCTTTTCATTCAGGCAGCTTGGCAAGGATGTGGCCAGAGCAGAAATGGAGGATACGGGAATTCTGGCTCTGAGGGTAACGTGTAAGACTTAGGGCAAAACAGTTACCATCTCCAGACTGTCATTTCTTTTCTCCTTCAGCACCTTCCTCTCAAAGAATCTCAAAGGCAAGGGAGAGAAGGGATCCCCTGAGGGTGGTTTTTCCCTGTCAAGGTCGTCATTGGAAAGCCCTTAGCCCTGATGCCAACTGGCTGGGCTTGGTTTCCTCTCTTTGTTACAATCTCTGTCATGTGGCCCCTTCTCAGTGATATGTTCATGATTACCTGATAATATATTATTTGTTCATTTGTTTGTTGTTTATTATCTACCTCAATAGCCAATATCTAAGATCTCTGGAGGCAGGAGCATTGTCTTTCCTGTTTGTTGCTGTATCACCAGTGCTTAGAATCGTTCTGGGAATATGTTGAAGAAATACTGTTGAGACCAATACTCTCTATTCACCTCCTCATTTTACTTATGAGGAAGCTGTGTTGCCAAGAGGTGACTAACCCAAGGTGACACAGCTGGATCATGGTAGACTAGACTAGAGACAGAAACCGACCAACCAGCCAACCAGCAACCTAGTTCATGTTTTTATCTGAGCCCCAGAGAAAGTCTGCATGCAAGTAGGTATTTATGAAAAGATTCCAGCAAGTGAGGGTGAGGGAATGGGGGAGTGGATGGGCCAGGACAAGAAGCATTGCAGAGTTGGCCTTTGCTCTCAGTGGCAGCATCCATCTCACCAGGACCTCCAGGAGGGGAGGTGAATTCATTGGCCCCAGTCTCTACTGGCCGAGGGTGATCCTGTGTGTGGGTGCTGCCCCCACTTGAGTGTAGGTTCCTTCAGGCAAGGCCCTGTCCAGATGCAATGGAGCAACGATGGCCAAGGCTGGCTTCTCCCTGTCATTGCAGCAGCTGCTGGAGTAAGGGATGAAGGGCAGCGAGAGGACCTGCAGCGTCCACAAGGGCTGCCTGATTCAGTTCATGACGTCTAGTCCTGAGTGTTTCCCCTCAAGGATAGGTGTTCCCTGTTATGTGGTCATTAGGAAGAGTTAAAGCATTTTGCAAAATGCCCAGCAATTTACCTTACAGTATATTATAGCTGTTGCAGTGCAGAACTAAAATACTAGTTCTGTGGCTCCAGAACTGGGCCAATTAATGACTTGGCCATTTCTAATCCTTAAGTGAGAAAAGAAACAGGAGTCAGGTTTTATGCGTCATGTCAGAAAATGAGAAGTTTCAAGAATCTTATCTGAATTAGGGTAGCAATAGTCCTTCATAGCCTCAAATCAAGAAATTTGTCTTTGGAAAAAATGGTGGGATAACTTAAGGTGAATGCTTTTATGGGATCCGTTATTGCCTTAGACACGCCAGCATCTTTCACAGGAACACAAAGTGCCATCTCAGTGCTTTTAGCCTCTGTTTTCTGCATGCATGTGTTTGATTAAGAAGAATATGATTTTGGAGTTCCTGTTGTGGCTCAGTGGTTAACGAATCCGACTAGGAAACATGAGGTTGCGGGTTTGGTCCCTGCCCTTGCTCAGTGGGTTAAGGATCTGGCGTTGCCGTGAGCTGTGGTTTAGGTTGCAGACGCGGCTGTCCTGAGTTGCTGTGGCTGTGGTGTAGGCCAGCGGCTACGGCTCTGATTCCACCCCTAGCCTGGGAACCTCCATATGCCATGGGAGTGGCCCAAGAAATGGCAAAAAGACAAAAAAAAAAAGAGAAGAATATGATTTTGGCATTGCTTTGGTGCAAATTTTTAGCCTACAGTATAGCTGGTGCTCAGTAGTAGAAAGTGTTGGGTGAATCTTTATGTCTAAAATCTGTGTGAATGCCAAATTCCAAATTTAATTTAATTTCTTCTCTGTTTATACTTATTGGCACAGGGTGGCAAAAACTTAACCTAATCTGCTGTGCAGAAACTTTTAAGTTTAATGAAGTCCATTCGTTTATGTTTTGTTTTTATAGTCATTATTCTAGGAGGTGGATCTGAGAAGGTATTGCTGTGGTTTATGTTGCAGAGTGTTTGGCCTATGTTTTCCTCCAAGAGTTTTATAGTATCTGGTCTTATATCTAGGTCTTTAATCCATTTTGAGTTTATTTTTGTGTATGGTGTTAGGACGTGTTCTAATATCATTCTTTTACATGTGGTTCTCCAGTTTTCCCGGCATCGCTTAATGAAGGGGCTATCTTTTCTCCATTGTATATTCTTGCCTCCTTTGTCATAGATTAGTTGACTATAGGTGCATGGGTTTCATTCTGGGCTTTCTATCCTCTTCCACTGATCTATAAGACTCACAGACTTTGAAAAACTTATGGTTTCCAAATGAGACAGGTTGGGGCTGGGGGGATGGGATGGGGGTTTGGGACGGAAATGCTATAAAACTGGGTTGTGATGATCGTTGTACAACTCTAAATGTAATAAAATGCATTGAGTAATAATAAAAAAATAAAAAGAAACCCTTAACTCAGTTCCTTTGGGATGTTCTCATACTCCTTTTCCCAAGGGTTGCATCTGAGTTTTGGGAGCTTAGAGTAAGTGTTCCGGGGCAGGGTGGATCTGGGTTTGAGCTTCATCTCTTCACCCTGGCACTTACTGGGATGTCCCCCAGCCCATGGCATCTCAGTGGTCAGGCTGAACTGGTCGCAGTGGCGTTCTCTCTCATCCTCATCTGCAGGGCCCCTTCAGAAACCCGGAATTCTCTGCTTTCACCGACTCCCCCCCACTCCCGCAGGCCTTTCTGCTTCTCCCACTCCTGCCAGTGTGAGGTGAGCTCTGTGAACTGCAAACTCTCTGTGCTCTGGTTTCCTTGTGTCTAAAATAGACATAAAAATACAGTGGATCCTCGGTATTCATGGATTCCATATCCGTGGTATTATCTGCTCACTAAAACCTATTAGTGAGCTCAAACGCAATACTTGCAGCTTGTTCACACTCACTTGTAGGTATGTGCAGACTGAAGGGGAGAAAACAGAGTCCCCCGGCATGCGGGTTCCCAGCTGAGCTTGCTCAAGGTGACACTCTGCCTTCTTGCTTTGATTTTCATAGCGTGAACAGATGTTCTTTTCGTGGTGAATCTAGTACCAATTTTTTTTTTTGTATTTTTTCCCTCTTTTTGATGATCTCACTGTTTAAAATGGCCCCAAATGTGGTGCTGAACATGCTCTCTCAGGTTCATAAATGCAGAAAATTTGTGATGTGCCTTATGGAGAAAAAAGGTGCCCAAGTTTTGTTCAGGTATGAGTTAGAGTGCGGTTGGCCATGGATTAATGAGACAACTGTATATTAAGTAAGATATCTTTAAACAGAAACAAGAAAAACGGTTGATTAGTTGATGAAAATGAAACTAGAGTCTCATTGGAACTTAACCCCGTAGTTTACTGGGCACAAATTCAGTGCTTATGGAGATTTTCTAGAACGTTTAACTACCACCTGCAATGAGAGTCAACAGTAGCACCTTCCTCAGAGGGTTGTTGTAAGGACTGGGTGAGTTGTAAATCTCAAGCATGTAGGACCGAGCCTCATACACCAGCTCATCTCTCTAGACCCACTGCACAGCCATTTCTTCCTTGAGGTCTTAACATTCCCCTGGGGTCTTTCCAGGAAATGAGGCCTTGGTCCCTTTTGCTCTTGGATCCCCCAAGCCTTCTGCAGGAGGTTCTGCTCCTCATCTCCCACCACTCAACCCCAACTAGGTCCAGGGAGCAAGGAGCAGAACCACCACTGCCTCAGGGATTCACCAGCCCCATCAGAGATGCCTGCCTACTCTGGGAAGCCTTGTGCTTAAGTCACATATCCTGCTGTATCTACTGTCTATGCCTTTGGAGCTTAAGGGCTTTGGAAACTCAGAAGCCAGGAGACACAGTCTTATTTCTCTGGTTGCTACTTTCATGTCCTTCCCCTAAAGCAATGGGGCTTCTTGGCTCAGCTTGAATGTGAATTTCCCCAGTGAAATACCGGGGCAGTGGTGGGTAGTTGGAAACTGTGCTTAATACTTTAAATATGTTATCTCACATCTTTTGAGAGACAAGTTGCCTTCTAAATCAAAAGTTAGGTGAGGTCTGCTCATATTGTCTCTCTTTAAACAGAGCATGTGTTTCATTTTGATGGACTTTCCTTGTGCTGTCAGCCTCCAGGATGTATGTATGTGTTTGGCATAGGTAGGAACCTAATCTACTTTCATTGCTGTTTTTTCAACATGAAGAAAAGACTTAAAATGATGCTCTCCTGTTCCTCCCTGGGATATGGGGGGTCTTAATCTGCCCCCTTGCTGAGGGTCAGTAGCCAGCAGCAAGCACCCTGTGAGCTCTCCTGACTTGACCCTCACTATCGAGATTGTTCAGTCACACACCTGAAGCAGGTGATTACAGGCACGTGGTAGGTGCAGAATTTGACTCAGACAGACTCTCTTTAGACTCCTTGGTCTCCAAACTCTCCCAGTTTCCCATTTTACCTATCACAGTTATGGACCAAAGGAAAAATAATGCATATAATATGTATTTCTATATTTCCTATCACAGTTATGGACTAAAGAAAAAATAATATGTATTTCTTTGAACCAAAGTTGCATCATTAGTTATGAAATATAATATCTGTCTGCCGAGCCAGTCATTCTTATGGGCTTGGCTCTGGTCTGAGCTTGATATCACAGACTGGCTCTGTGAAAGAGCAACAAGCTGGACCCCTTGTGAAGCCTTCTTTGTAAAGGCTGATTGTCTAGTGTGGCACAAGATGTCCTTTGAATGTTCCAGCTTATGATTTGGCCAATAGCCTGGGGATTGACTCAGGAGCCCCAGTGAAGTTGACATTGGCAATAGAGATACATGCAGTCTGGGTGTAGCTGTGGGACTTGGAGTTAGCCTTTGTTGAAGCTGAGATGACGAGGGTTTGTTTATGAGACTTTTTTTTTTGTCTTTTTGCCATTTCTTGGGCCGCTCCCACGGCACATGGAGGTTCCCAGATTAGGGGTCGAATCGGAGCTGCAGCCACCAGCCTACGCCAGAGCCACAGCAACGCCGGATCCGAGCCACTTCTGCGACCTACACCACAGCTCATGGCAACGCCGGATTGTTAACCCACTGAGCAAGGGCAGGGATCAAACCCGCATCCTCATGGTTCCTAGTCAGATTCGTTAACCGCTGCACCACGACGGGAACTCCTGTTTATGAGACTATTTTGAAGATAAAATCCTTGGCTTAATCAGAGGAAGCAAAAAGGAAAGCATTCAGTGAATTCCTACAGCTCTCTGCTACCCCTTATTGTATCTGAAGGTGTGAACAAAGTTAAATGTTTCCGTCCAGAGTTTGAATATAGAGTCTATTGCAACAATTTCCCCAAAGGCCTGCTATTCCTTCAGGGCATGTTCTAACTTTTAGCTGTGCCCCACAGTAGCTCTGGGACAAACAAAATAGTTAGACCTGCTTTCATCCCCTCCCTGAGAGAAGAGAGGATTGGAAATTCTCCCAGTTACTTGTAGCATGTTTTACTTAGCTGATTAATGAGGGAACCAACAAGGAAGACATAAAGTACAGTTTCTCCAAGTTCTTGCAGGGTACATGTGTATGTTTGTGTATCAGTGTGTGCGTTTAGCAAAAGGAAAAAATGCTAGAAATCTGATTAACCTTCTATAAGGCAATAAAACTATAACTCCTCTGTAATAGTTCTACCAGGCTACACAAATCTTTGTAAATCTCAGACTCCTATTAATGTCTACAAGCTAACCTTCGTTTTACAGGACTGCACATAACTTTATCACGTGTGGATTGTTGATAAAATATCTGATGACAATAAATTCCCATTCTCAAGAATATCAGATGAGGATGGAGGAGGTTGACTGGAAACTGCTCTGTCATCTGGCTTAGCAGCATCAGTGCGTCACTGCAGTGCTTGAAAGGAATGCAGAGTCCCAGGACTCCACCTACATCTCTAAAATCAGAACCTGTGTTGCAGACTGAATGCTTGTGTTCCCCCCAGAATCCGTATGTTGAATAGCCTAACATGATACTACTTGGAGATGAGGCCTTTAGAAAGTAATTAGGTCATGAGGGCTCATGAACAGAATTCATGCCCTTATAGAAGTGGCCCCAGAAATTTCCCATTGCCCTTCTGCAAAGTGAAATTACAGTGAGATGTTGGCTGTCAGTGAATAAGTACGCCCTCACCAGGCACTGAATCTGCTTGCATGATCTTGGACTTCCTGGCTTCCAGAACCAAGAAATAAATGCTCTTTATAAGCTACTTACTGGGTTTATGGTGTTCTTGTAGCAGCCTGGATGGACTAAGAGAAGCCATTGTATTTAACAAGACAACCATGTGATTCATATCCACATTAAAGTTTAGAAAGCACTGCTCCAAAATGATATTTTAAAAATCAGGCACTTAGAGTTTTTACTCCTTCCAGGTTTGTGATACATATTTCTCCCACAATACTTGCCACAGGCCACGTTGGGGAAGCCCAGGTCTCAGCCCTCAGAATACCACTCCCACCTCACCAATTCTAGTCACTGGGTCTAGAATGCCTAAGCCTTTTTGTCCAGCTCCAGGCAGATGGTCAGTTCTCCTGTTTCTAGGTGAGGCTTTGCAATTAGAGTTTCTGGAGGAAGTCAGCAGGCACTCGGTTTGGGACCTGCTTCGGCCACTGTATGTGCTGGTGCCTTCCGTGTATTGTCACATTAACCCTCACGAGGATCATACGAGGAAGCATCACCAGCCCCCATGTTCCAGAGGAGATGGTAGTTATGTCTGATTTCGATTCCTACCTGCGTGCTTTCTATCATGTGACCTTGCGCACATCTCCAAGGTCACATGATTAGAAAGCACGCAGGTGGGAATCGAAATCAGGCATAATTGTAAACCCTTCCTTCTGTGTGGTCTCCTGTCACTTACCCCCTGGAGCCTGTGGTTTCCTTAGTTCAACTAGATGAGTTGCAGAGGGATCCTTCTGCCTCTACAAACTTTGGATTCATTGATATGTTGAACTCTCATGAGCTTCCTGGCTAACGAAGAGGATTTCTATTATAATTATTAACCAGCAGCCTCATCTTGATACCCTTAACTAAGCACCAATGATAGACATCCTTCAGAGCTCCTCTATACTCTTTGAGTACTCAGCCCACATCTAGCCCAGTTCTAACATCATTTATTACAGGGTTTTGAAAGTAGCTGTTTACTTATCTGCTTTTCCACTTGAAACTTCCTTCTGGGGAGGAGGGCATGGGGTGCTGTGGCTTATTTGCGTTTATATTCTCAAAGATAGTAGAGGGTTTTTTTTACATATATTTATGGCTTGGTAGATATTTACTGAAATATGCTGTGCCTGTAGACATAAAGCTAGACTAGGAAACCCTCCAAACGTAGAGCTCAGTTGTCGAAGTCAATATCTGATAGAAATCCATCATTATGTTCATATACTTATATTCATAACCTAAAGCCATCATCCAATTGCACAGTGGAGGATTTATTTCATGTATCAGTTCTTTCAGATGGGCAGGGCTTTTCTTCTTTACATTTCCTCTGCTCAGTGGAATAAGTTGAAAGGAAAGAGGCATATGTGATAGGAGAACTAAGTGCTAATATGACAACCCTTGGTCTACTTATAAATCATGGTTTCTCAAAAAGAATGTGTAAGTTTTTCATAGTGTTAATTAAGCTGGGGCCTGTTTAGCCCTGGGGGATATTGGGCAATGTCAGGAGATGCTTGCGGTTACTAACATCTAGTGGAGAGAGGCCAGATGTGTCACTGAACATCCTGCAATGCACAGAGTGATCTCCAACAAAGAATCACTCAGCCCTGAATGTCAGCCTGGCTGAGACTGAGAAACACTGGTTTAGACAGACCCTCAGATCATGTTGGACTTTGAGTACATTCTTTTTGGTTGAATGCTGGGCTCAGCACATGACCTCTGACATCCTTAGCATTTCCACGATTGACTAGCATCACTGTCTAATGGTGATCTGGAGACACCACACATCCCAGAACTGCCCTCTGAATCAGCACCAGTGTGACCACCTTCAGGGCTCCCCTTCCTCTCAGAGGCTACCAGGGCACTTGCCATCCAAAAAGGTCACCGTAGGTGCCATTTTTCTGTTTATATATGTGCCCATCACCCACAACTAGACCACATATTTCTTTTTTTTTTTCTTTTTTGTCTTTTGTCCTTTTTTAGGGCTGCATCTGCGGTATATGGAAGTTCCCATACTAGGGGTCTAATAGGAGCTATAGCCGCCGGGCTACGTCATAGCCACAGCAACACGGAATCCAAGCCGGGTCTTCGACCTACACCACAGCTCATGGCAACACTGGATCCTTAACCCACTGAGCCAAGGCCAGGGATCGAACCTACATCCTTGCGGTTCCTAGTCCGATTTGTTTCCACTGCTCCACAACGGGAACTCCCTATTTCTTTCTTTCCTTTTCTTTTTTAAGTTTTATTGAAGTATAGTTAATTTACAAGGTTGTGATCATTTCTACTGTACAACAAAGTGACCCAGTCATACATACACACATATCCATTCTCTCTCGGATTCTTTTCCCACATAGATTATCACAGAATACTAGGCAGAGTTCTCTGTGCTCTACAGCAGGTCCCTGTGCTAGACCACATATTTCTTCCTGGCAGAGAACATGTGTTCTGTCATTGCACCCTGTTGCCATTATTCCCCATAATTCCTCTTTGAAATGCTTTGGCACTCAGGGCATGATTATGATGCTCTATCTTTGGAGTTGAATGCTTAGACAGTTGTTCGTCTGTAAATGCCCTTGATGGTAAATTGCATCTAGCCACAATGTGAAGTGACCAGAATCATCCATTCTCCCACCATTCTGGATAAACTGGCATTCAGATTTGTGTTCCTAGGGTCAGGGTTTATTAAGTTTAAGTGTTTAGGGTTAGCGATAGCTAATTCTTGGAGTTCCTGTTGTGGCTCAGTGGTAACAAACCCAACTAGTATCCATGAGCTGTGGTGTAGGTCACAGATGCAGCTTGGATCCCACGTTGCTGTGGTTGTGGCATAGACTGGCAGCTGCAGCTCTGATTCGAACCCTAGTCTGGGAACCTCCATATGCAGCAGATGTGGCCCTAAAATCAAAATAAATAAATAAATAAAAGAGAGAGAGATAGCAAATTAAGATCTGTTTTCTTCCTTGATTCCCTGATTTGTGAGGATGTCATCTTTACCTGGGAAATAAAATGGAGCCTTCACTCACTCAAGAAATAAAAACAAGCAAACAAAAACCTGCTCTGACTAGGTAGATACTTGTCTTTGGGAAGGCATGATGAAAGACAGACATTTCAAGGCATTTGACCAGAGGATCAGCCCTACATAAGCTTGTGATGCAGGTAGAAGGTGTGTTTGGCATCCATCTGCTCACTTCCCTGGACATCCTCCACCCCATAGTCTACTCTCACTGCAGCCTAGCATTCCTGGAAGTCACTGGTCCTGCCTCCAGAAGGGCTGTCTGAGGGGCACTGACTTCTTTGGCCCGAGTAGTGCAATGCCTTGCCCATACCAGGAGCACTGCATTTTATTTTTTTTATTTATTTATTTTTTTATGTCATGATATTCTCATTCACTCATTTTATTTTATTTTTTTATTTTTATTTATTTTTTAAATATATTTTTTAAATTTTCCCACTGTACAGCAAGGGGGTCAGGTTATCCTTACATGTATACATTACAATTACATTTTTTCCCCCACCCTTTCTTCTGTTGCAGCATGAGTATCTAGACAAAGTTCTCAATGCTATTCAGCAGGATCTCCTTGTAAATCTATTCTAAGTTGTGTCTGATAAGCCCAAGCTCCCAATCCCTCCCACTCCCTCCCCTTCCCATCAGGCAGCCACAAGTCTCTTCTCCAAGTCCATGATTTTCTTTTCTGAACCTGGGAATTCCCATTGTGGCTCAGTAGGTACGGCTGTAAAAACAAAACAAAACAAATGACAACAATAAACCCCAGCAACCTAAAAGAATGAACCACTAATAAGAGGATTTCAAATATTAGGTCATTAGGGCAGGTTTGGTTTTGAGGAGTCCTTCCTCAGTGTCCCTCGGGTCACACTGTCCCTCCATCTTTAAGTATAAGCAGAGAAAACAAGCCCCAGAAAGACCCCAGAGGATAGTAAAATTTTAGAAAATGCGTATTTAAACTTTATTTTTTCTGAGGCCGTCAATTGGGAATAAGCACCTTTAGCTTTTCATAGAGGAGAAAAGATAGAGTCCAAGGCTATTTGATTTTTGAAAACTTATGTCACCGTTAAGAAGCTTATTAATAAATGATAATCTCAATAATTATATTTTATTACATTCAGAAATTGGTTTTCTTTGGGGCCTTAAAATCAGGAATTTTAGTTCTTTCAAAAACTTTTTTTATTTTAATTTCCCCAATACATTTTTTTTTTCCTTTTGTACAGCATGGTGACCCAGTTACACATACATGTATACATTCTTTTTTCTCCCATTGTCATGCTCCATCACAAGTGACTAGACATAGTTCCCAGTGCTATACAGCAGGATCTCATTGTTAATCCATTCCAAAAACAATAGTTCGCATCCGTTAACCCCAAGGTCCCAATCCATCCCACTCCCTCCCCCTCTCCCTTGGCAACCACAAGTCTATTCTTTAAATCCATGATTTTCTTTTCTGTGGAAAGGTTCATTTGTGCCGTATATTAGATTCCAGAGGAATTTTAGTTTTTAAGCAGTGTTGAGAGTGCAGTTTATAAAGACCATAGGACTTCAGATAGTGGCGGTATTTACTAAATGCTTACTATGTGTCTGGAACTATTTCATTTTCCAGTTGTGACCCTATCAGTAGGTTACTCTTTTATTATCATCCCCACATTGTGAGTGTGGAAGTCCAAGGTGCATGCTAGAGCCAGGCCTTGAACCCTTGTCTCCTGGCCCAGGGGTCTTAGCCTCCCCTGTGTTACCTCTCCAATCATAACCAGGCCACCTCTGCTATCCTCAGGAGCTTGCCTGGTGAACCAGAGGCCCCTCACAATGGAAAAGAAAGGTGTTTTTTGTTTTTTGTTTTTTTTTGTCTTTTTGTCTTTTTTAGGGCCGCACCCAAGGCATATGGAGGTTCCCAGGCTAGGGCTCGAATCGGAGCTGTAGCCGCCAGCCTACACCAGAGCCACAGCAATGAGGGATCTGAGCCGCGTGCGTCTGCGACCTACACCACAGCTCACAGCAACACCGGATCCTTAACCCACTGAGCAAGGCCAGGGATCGAAACTGCAACCTCACGGTTCCTAGTCGGATTCATTTCCACTGCACCAAGATGGGAACTCCAAGAAAGATGGTTTCTAGTTATGCTAATACAGTTCTTTCTTGCCTTGCAGGTTTGGGCGGTGCCCTGGGTTACCTTTTGGGTGCCATCGACTGGGCCCATCTGGAACTGGGAAGATTGCTGGGCACAGAATTCCAGGTCATGTTCTTCTTCTCCTCCTTGGTGCTCACTTTGTGTTTTATTATCCATCTGTGCAGTATCCCTGAAGCCCCACTTAAAGATACTGCAAAGGACACTCCCCCACGGCAAGCCCCCCAGGACCCTGCATCGTCATCAGACAGGATGTACGAGTATGGGTCTATTGAGAAAGTTAAAAATGGTTATGTAAACCCAGAGCTGGCACTGCAGGGAGGAAAAACCAAAAATCCTCCTGCTGAACAGGTAAAAAATGCAAAATATCCTCGTTCTTGCCTTTTGTTCATATTTTCAAAAAGTGTTCTTTGTCTTTGTTTTGTTGGCTTGTTTGATGTGAAGGGTTTTGTGACGTCTAATTGAATATCCTCAAATCCCCAACAGATATTAACCCTTGGAATTAAAACATTGCACCCAAAAGAAAAATGGGTGCATTTTCCTGTAATCCTCCTATCTCTTCCTCTTTTCAGAGCATCAGACCAGGGAAAATGAAGCCAGATGAAAAATGTTAGGCCATAAAAGAAGCCTGGAATCATCCTCAGGCTGCAAGAAATATCTTCACTTCTTAGATGAGGAGTATAAATTTGTTCTTCCCAATGATAGCATCCCTGGGTTGGGAACTGGAGGAACTAAGAGGTTATCGGAGTGAAGCCTTCATTTTATTGTGATCTCACAGTAGGTAGACAGAATATAAGAAGCGAGGTCTCCAGAGACCTGCCAAGACCTTCCTGGCTCCAGGCTGCCTGGGGTGAACACCCATACTCCCTGCAGATCTGTGAGGATGGAGCTCCCTTGCTGTGTAGTTCCGCAAGGCTGCCTGGGATTCATGGAATAGCCATACAATGGAATCCATTCGCCCATCACTTGCTCATTAAGAGATGGGTATGTTTTTGAAGATTTATTTAAGACTAAATATATCAGATAAAACACATATACGTATACAAAGTGATCTCTATTGTGGAAAAAGCTCCCCAGATACAAAGGAACAAATAGAAAGGACATGTACCCAAAATGTTAATTGAAACTATTGTCTTTGGGTGATGGGCTAACAGGTGGTTTTAATTTTCTTCTCTCACCCCTTCAGTATATTCAGCATTTCTATAATAGACAAGTCTTACTTTGAAAATAAAAAAAAAAAATCATGTCAGAGTTTAAGGAACAATACAAGGCAGGGTTTTACTAAAGATTAGTAGATATTACCCTGACAGATTATGCCTGCCTCTTTGTACCACTGACAGATTATAACTGGCCCTCAAAGAGTCACCCAGCAGAGGCTGTCTCTACTCTACCCCCAGGCTGTTTGTGACGATCAAATGCAATCAAGAGAGTGGGAGTCTTTTGAAAAACATAAAACCCTCCACACTATTAAGAAAAGAAATGCATCGAATACAATTAACTTTTCTTAGTAGGTGCCACATGCACAGCCCTGTAGGCTCTGAATAGTTCTGTTATGTGGTTCAAAAATAAAAGAAAACAAAGTAAGAAAAAAAAGATTGACATATCTCAGGCTCAAAGCCATGCATCTGACTCCTCTCTTCTAAATGTGCACCTTGGGAGCCTCCAACTGATTAATGGGAGACTCCACTGTTTTGCGGCAGGGCCCTGGCCATCATTGTTTGTCCAAGTCATTACTTTCCAGAATGAGGGTGGCTGTGCAATTTGAGAACTGGGATTTTTTTTTTTTTCATGGCAGGGGGGCTGAATTATTTCAGTGTTCAAACCAGATTACATAAAATCCATCTCCAGTTCCTCTGTGTGATCAGTTGCTCCCTTCAATGGTTGGTCTGAGTCAGTATTCTGAGGACACTTTTGTGCAGTTCTCTCTCCCTTGATGGTCCTGAGCCTTTTTCTATCACCACCCAATCTCCAGTCCACAAAGGTGCACAATGCATGCTGTAAAACAATTCCCAAGGGCTCAGAATCATTGCAAGGGCTTCACCAAGGAAACTGATGAGTCATGAAAAACATGCCAGCTGAGTTTTCATTTTGAGTTAAAATACCCAAAAGGGCTTTGAATATTTACATTCCCAGCTTTTGTAGAAAGACTGGGCACAATTTGGAAGCTCATATTTATTTTTAGAAGAAAGATGAAATTAGGTTAACAATGAGAGCAGGCTGGAAATTATGTATAAGGCCAGAAGTATCAATTAATATTTGGAATAAGGCTGAATACTTACTGGTCAGATTCACTTTTTAAAATTTTGAATTTTTGGAAAGAAGGGAAAGAAAGGGAAAAATTACTTAGACTGAGGCATGAAAACCAGGCTGCTATTTCTCAGTCTACACCTTTAGTTTCTTCCTCCTATGGTCAAGAAACAAATACTAATTCTGCATTGAATTTCTATTATGGTCAACATTTATTTTGACAAGTACCATATTCCATATGCAGAAAATAGTTATTTTTCCTAACTCCAAGGGAATGGACATGCTTTTTAATACTGATTAAGTATAAAAAATCACTTGAGTCATGGTCATTAGGTTAAATACTACAAAAATTGATGAATTAACTTGTACAACAAACCTACAATGAGTAAATAGAATTTTCTGCATCAAAGAAGTAAAACGCATTATCATTTAAAGTTAAGAGTTATAAAGCAATATGTTGTTATAGCTAAAATAGAAAATCTCAGGAGACTGTCGTATAAGTGAACTAGCCAGAACCCAATTTTGTTATGTTGAGATTCAGAATAAATAAAAATCTGACAAGAGAGACCCACCACCCCACCCACCATGGTTGATGTTTATTGTCTCAGTGTCTTCAGGGCAGCTGATTGCTTAATATTCCTGAGGTCGCTTACTTCTCTTACATGACAAGATGTTAAAGGCTGTTTCCTTTTTTGCATTTCAAAACAGTGGTGTCAATAATTCAAAGATTTTCATTCTCTCAAGGCTCCTGATACTAATAAATTGTAGCCTTTGGTTTTACCATAATTTTTAAGTCTAGATTAAAAATAGGGGGCATCTGTATTCATTTTATGTGTGTGTGTGTGTGTGTATGTGTATTCTACAATAGTCTCCCTTCTGACTTGACATAGGGCTCATTTGCATGTGATGGTTGATGGCAAGATTCAGAGAAAGAAAGAAAAGGAGGTACCAGCCAAGAGCAGGGAGCTGATTGACTCTACATGGTAGTTTTCCACTGCTACATAACAAGCTCTCATAGATTTAGTAGCTTAAAACCACAACCATTTATTACCTAACAGTTTTGTAGGTCAGAAGTCTGGGTAGGCTCAGTGGGTTCTCTTCCCAGGGTCTCCCGAGGCTGAAATCAAGGCGTTGGTGGAGCTGCACTCTCATCTGGAGGTTCAAATGGGGAAGGTTCAGCTTCTGAGATCATGCAGATAGAATCCAGCTCCTTGGAGTTGTAGGACTGAGGTCCTTGTTGTCCTGCTAGTGATTGATGGCCAGGGGTTATTCTCATTTCCTAGAGGCCACACTCAGATCCTTTCCATGTGGCCAGCAGTTCTTGTGCTTTGAGACTTTCTGGGTTCCCCTTCTGCTCCCAGGTGGAGAAAACCCTATGCTTTTTAAAGGGCTTGTGTGATTTGATTATGGTCTCCCAGATAATCTCCCTTTTAATTAACTCAAAGTCAACTGGTTAGTAACCTTGGCTATATGTGTAAAATTCCTTTGCCAGGTAATAGGACATGGTCATGAAGAGGGAGATCATAGAGGCCATCTTGTAATTCAGCCTACCAGGTTTTAAGCGTCAAGAAATCTAAGAATTAGAATCATCTAAGGGCTGGCTTAGGTCAATGAGCTTTGTCCCGATGCAGTGGTTCTTACATCTTGGCCCAGAGCAAGCTCCATTTCCAGTCCCTTTGACCTTTTGTTCCCAAAACTCCATTCTGGGTCTGAAAATGCTACATATCCACACATACTGAACAGAACATCTCCTATGAGACCCCTCCATGGAAACCTGGGTCCATGCCCAGAAAGTGTGACCCTGTGTGATAGTCAACTGACAGATACACAGTCTGGCTATGTGCGGGTTCCCATGGCTGGCTGGGTGTGTACACTCAATGTCATACCTTTTTGGTGTTTTATTTCAGACTCAGAGGACAATGACCATAAAGTCACTGCTGAGGGCACTGGTGAGCATGCCTGCCCACTACCGCTGCCTTTGCATCAGTCACCTCATTGGATGGACCGCCTTCCTGTCCAACATGCTCTTCTTCACAGACTTCATGGGCCAGGTAACAGACACGTCTGTGCACAAGCTCAACATCTCACATGTCAGTCTCTCCATCAGCACCTGTGGAGTTTCTTCTGGGCTGCCCTCTGGGATGGATGTGATGGGAGTATAGAAAAGAGTGCCTTGGAGTTCCCATCATGGCATAGTGGTTAATGAACCTGACTAGGAACCATGAGGTTGCAGGTTTGATCCCTGGCCTCATTCAGTGGGTTAAGGGTCCAGCGTTCCCGTGAGCTGTGGTGTAGGTTGCAGATGCGGCTTGGATCCCTGGATCCCACGTTGCTGTGACTCTGGCGTAGGCCGGCAGCTACAGCTCCAATTAGACCCCTAGCCTGAGAACCTCCATATGCCGCAGATGCAGCCCTAGAAAAGACAAAGAGAAAAAAAAAAAAGAAAAGAGTGCCTTCAGGGAGTGACTTACAAACAGGTTCTAGAGGGAAGTTACTGCACTCAACACAACTAGAGCACATCATGGGACCAGTACTTGGTCAAGGTCAACAAATGGGGAAACATCAGTGTGAACTATAGTGATAACTGCAGGCTTAACAAAGGGGTTGCAGTGTGAGTCAGGCCTTGAAGGGTATGTAGGAGTTGGAGAGGGAGGAGTGGAGAGAAGGTGGAATGACATATGTGGAGAGGAGTGAGCTGAATCAGAGTATGGGTAGCAGGGTTGCCTAAGCTGAGTGGGGCCAGATGTTAAGTAGGAGGGGTGCCAAAAATTCAGGGGGATGTTGTTTAAACTTGATGCAATGAGCATGGGGCTCTTGGGAGGGTCCTTGAATGGAGGTGTGAAAGGATGAAAGGGGTGACACCATCATGGGAGGATGAGGTCTGTGCCTCAGGAAGGGGTGGAGAAGCAGAACGTGTGAGAAGGGGTCCTCACCACCCTGCACTTGTAACTCCATGGCCCCAAATCTCTCTTTCAGATTGTGTACCATGGGGACCCCTACAGTGCACACAACTCTACAGAGTTCCTCATCTACCAAAGAGGGGTCGAGGTTGGGTGTTGGGGCTTGTGCATCAACTCCGTGTTTTCCTCACTTTACTCTTGTAAGTAAGTCTCCTCCTCCTAAGAGTCTTCGAAGGGCTCTAGTCTGAATCTTGGATTTTATGTGTCTATATTTCCATGTGTATGTTTTGTTCTTTCACATGCTAGATTCTTGGTAAATATATGGAGATCAGGAAAAATGATTCCCTTAGAAAGGACCGCATCAAGCAGCCTTTTCCATAGTGAATTCTGGGTATCATTTTCCTCCGTGATTACTTTGTCCTTTGGAATCAGGGGGCTCCTGAGCAAGACTCTTTGGAAATTAAAAGGAAATCTTGTAAATAAGGTGTGAAATCTTGGATGAAACATAGTCGCAGCTGAGAGTGTTGATTAACAGTGGGCCCGTGTTCTGCTGGGGTAAGAACCCTGGTGGAGTTTCATAGATGTGCTTCTTGGGCTTATAGAAGACACAAAAATGGGAGGGATGGTTAATACACTCCGTGATGAAATGAACATGGGAAAAGACCTTAGCTCAGATGGACCAGGTGGTATGCTACCAGAGCACTGTTGCTTGTTGAGAACAGCAGCTTTCTTTCTTTTTTTTTTACACTTAAAATTTTTTAAAAATTATTTTTATTTTTCCCATTATAGCTGCTTTACAGTGTTCTGTCAGTTTTCTACCGTACAGCAAAGTGACCCAGTCACACATGTATACATTCTTTTTCTCACATTATCCTCCATCATGCTCCATCATCAGTGACTAGATATAGTTCCCAGGGCTATACAGCAGGATCTCATTGCTTTATCCATGCCAGAGGCAATAGTTTGCATCTATTAACCCCAGAATCCAGGTCCATCCCTCCCCCTCGGCACCCACAAGTGTGTTCTCCAAGTCCATGAGTTTCTTTTCTGAGAACAGCAGCTTTCCTTCCCAGGCACCAGCTTTCCCCCTGGGGTCTGGATCATGTTAATTCCCGCTTAGCTAAGTTTCATAGAACTGAGGACACATTAGACAAGAGGATTTCGGGGACTGGTTTTGTGTAAGTCCAAATGGATGTACTTCACCTCTAGGGCATCACATAGATTCATTTTGTGCTTGCTGATGTGTATGGAAATCTCTAAGCTTGTGACACACTGAATTAAGTGAAAACTCTGGCCTGCAAAGCATATGCAGTTTCCCCATTTGGGGTGGAAATCTGGGAGCTTCTCCAGCATTGAGGGGAGAATAGGTGGTTCCGCTTGCAGAGCTCCAGGCTTTGGACAGGCCCAGGGGATAGCAGGGGTATGGCCCAGGTGGGAGGGGGAGAAGCGATGGGGAATAATTTGTGTTTCCATTCTCAGGGGCATCGTTCAGTCACTGAAATGTGCTTCTTGTGGGGCAGGAGTGTGAATGTGTGTAAAGACCCCTAGCCTGGCAGGTAGCCTTTGCCTAGACATAGCACAGCAGGAAAGCTGCTTTGTGATCAAGAAAATCTCTTCCGGAGTTCCCATCGTGGCACAGTGGTTAATGAATCTGACTAGGAACCATGAGGTTTCAGGTTTGATCCCTGGCCTCGCTCAGTGGATTAAGGATCCTGCATTGCTGTGGCTGTGGTGTAGGCGGGCAGCTACACCTCTGATTAGACCGCTAGCCTGGGAACCTCCATATGCTATGGGAAGCAGCCCTAGATAAAAGGCAAAAAGACCAAAAAAGAAGGAAGAAGAAAGAAGAAAGAAGTCTCTTAAAATATAGCACAATCAGGAAAAAGGGAACCTAATATAAACATATTTCATGAGCTCTATAACCATACAACCATAAAGTTCATTATTTTAAGATTTATGGTAACCAAATCACGGTGGCTTAAAGCTACAGGTCCAGGTAACAAAACCCTTCTTTGCCCTTAGATTGTACAAATTCAGGAAAATCCAGGGAGGACAATTTCAAATACCTAGAATCAGGGATGCATTAGACCAAAAGGAATCTCCATAAATTTTACCATCTTGCAATCTCTTTGTGCTTTTCAAAGAGCCGGGGAAAAAGGAACTATTAATTACTACTTTCATTCTTGTGAGAGGAAAACATTTTCCCACAAGTCATTAGCATTTACTTTTAGGTCAATTTTAACTTTTTTTTTCAATCATGCCCGTGGTACATGGAAGTTCCTGGGGCCAGGGATAGAACCCATGCCACAGTAGTGACAATGCCACTAGATCCTTCACTGCTAGGCCACCAGGGAACTCCAATTTTAACTTTTTTTTCCCCTCAAAAATCTTTTCTAGGGGCCCTTCTACTAGTCTAGTTTGAGTGCTTGTAGAATTTCATGGCAATTAGGAGTTCCCGTCGTGGTGCAGTGGTTAATGAATCTGACTAGGAACCATGAGGTTGTGGGTTCGATCACTGGCCTTGCACAGTAGGTTAAGGATCCAGCATTGCTGTGAGGTGTGGTGTGGGTCCCAGACATGGCTTAGATCTGGTGTTCCTGTGGCTGTGGTGCAGGCTGGCAGCAACAGCTCCGATTCAACCCCTAGCCTGGGAACCTCCATATGCTGCAGGTGCAGCCCTAAAAAAAAAAAAAATTTAAAAAAGAAAATTAAGCATGTTATTTTTAGGGCCTTTCTAGTTGAAATCCTTGTGTACAAAATAGATTACTGTATGAATAGTTTTCCAAAGTTATATCAGTGTATAAATCTATGGGATCCCTGTCATTGTGAATTAGAACTAAAATTTGCTTTATAAAATACCAGCCAGAGCTTCCCAAGCATCTTCAGGGGCTCTTGTGCCCATAAACTAGAGTAAAAGTCCTGATCTTGGCACTCCAGGATTCATAGTTTGGCCTGGCTCACACTTGGACCTCTCTCTGTGCCACACAGCAACTCCCACGTGGACTCACCACACAGACTTTCTTCTCTGTGAATTTTCCTCTTGATTTTTTTCCACCTGAACTGCTCTTTATACCCCTCCCCCAACCCATACAACTCCTACTCATGCTTTTAGACCCAGTTCCAAAATGCCCTCCTCTATGCAATCTCTCAATTCTTGCCTCTGTACCCCAGCCACTCTAGGCAGAACCAATCATTTCCTTCGGTTCCAGAGCACACTATATAACCTTGTATTTTGAACGCATCACGTAACATAAGATGTACACCCAGAATTTCTCTCCAGGCAGAGCTTGGCAGGGCAGTATGGCTGCTGGGGCAAGAGATGGGGGGTGGTTGCTAAGCTCCTTGGTGCAGCAGGCATGCTTAGCTTGATGAGAACAGCAACGCTGAGTACTGAAATAAAGCCAGTTGTTCATATCATACCCTGCTCTTCACAGCCGGTGCTTAAATCAGTCATTTCCCTCCAATCCTAAGGAAAGGCACAGTGGGAGTTGGTATCAGACCCAGGAGGGCGAAGGTCTTCTTGGCCCTTCAACTTACTGAGTTCTCTTCATGAATACAGTTTTCTTTGCCAGGCTTGCAGTCTTTGTACTGAAGTTAGATAGGTTTCCAAATATCTCCTTATCCTGCTTGGCCTTTTTCCTGGCTGTCCTACATACTTGGTGAGAGCATTTCTATAATGAAGCTGGAGGGTATCTTTTAGGTATTGCAACAACTCAGATTACCTTTTCTGCATAAATATAAGTATTAAGTTAGGGGTCTAATTGGAGCTTGTAGCCGCCAGCCTATGTCAGAGCCACAGCAATGTGGGATCCGAGCCGCGTCTGTGACCTACACCACAGCTCACGGCAACGCTGGATCCTTAACCCACTGAGCAAGGCCAGGGATGGAACCTGCAACCTCATGGTTCCCAGTTGGATTTGTTAACCACTGCACCACAATGGGAACTCCATGAGCCTAGATTTATACTACTTTTATTCTCAGCCTTGACAACAGCTCTCCGAGCATGGCATGAATCAGTAGTAGCGAAGCCATGTTGCTCATGTAACATTTTAATAACTCCATGCTATGACCTGAGACAGTGTTTGGTTTCATCACTGATACAAATATGATACGGGTTAGGTTTCTTGTCAATGCAGTGTTAATTCAATAACTATTTGAATGGATATGGAGAATTTCATTCTTGAATGGGCCCATTTCTAGTATCGATCTTTTGTTTATCCTCTGGGTTCATGCCTTTCAGTAGACTGGGGCAGGGGAAAGATAAGGAAAGTTTGGATTAAAAACAACAAATTAATTGGGAAAAAATGTGTTTCCAATCAAAAAAAAAAAAACCAACCAATTAAAAAGGAAGATGAGATGTTTGGGAATTTTCCCCAGTGGAGTGGAAAACGTAGTAAAATATTTTAAAGCAGAATTTTCTGGAGTTCCTGTTGTGGCTCATCAGAAACAAATCTGACCAGTATCTATGGAGGATGCAGGTTTGATCCCTGGCCTCGCTCAGTGGGTTAAGGATCCGATATTGCCATGAACTGTGGTGTAGGTCACAGACCTGGCTTGGATCTGGTGTTGCTGTGGGTGTGGTTTAGGCTGGCAGCTACAGCTCTGATTCAAGCCCCAGCCTGGGAACCTCCATGTGCTGTGGGTGTGACCCTAAAAAGACAAAAAAAAAAAAAGAGAGTTTTCTGTTTTTAAAAATGAGCTTTACCATGATATCTTTATGAGCAAGCTAAGTCTCCCTGCTGGGAGGGAACCTAAGAGGCAACCACGTTCAGCAAAGTATGTATTTGTTGAAATAATGATACCCACCATTAACTCATTAGTTCCATTTTCCCGATGAGGTTTTGAGAAGTTGTGGACGTTGGAAGTTGTCCACAGAGAGTGAGGCCGCCAGTGATGGGGAGGCGCCTGGTGCAGCAGGACCCCCGCCAGCCTGGGAAGAGCTGGCAAGTCAGGAAAGTGTCCACCGATGATGAACATTCATTCCTTCCTTCTCAGGTTGTGCAGATGGCATTCAGGGGGTGGGGATGGGGGGGCAAAAAACTCAATGACTTGGATCATTCTGTAAAGTCAGGCTGTTTTAATTTCCTCCAATCTGACTTTGGGCTGTGAAGCCGGGACAGACCTGGATTGTAATTTGGGTCCTGTTAAGCTAGGTCTGTGAATCAGAAAGAGCCTCATTTTTCTCCCATGTCTTGTGGGCTCAGGGTCCCATGACCAAGGCGGGCTGTCTTTCACCCCTTTTGCATCCTGGTGCTATTCCGCTGCCCACTTCACGGTGCCTGGTCCTTCCTGCAGAAAAGAAACCCAACCCAGCAAGCCCATTTCCCGCTCTCCCTTCCACAAACTGGCTGTTTTCAAGCATAGATAAGGAGCTCCTTTTGTTCCTGACTCGGTATCAAAGGAAGACTTTTTTTAAAAATGGGAATCTTCGAAAAGAAAGGTTGTCTGAAATTATGAACTGTTGTGAGGCACTGCCAGCTCTAATTTCTCCCTCTCTTTTCCCCACAGACTTTCAGAAAGCTTTGGTTCCCTACGTCGGATTAAAGGGTCTTTACTTCATGGGGTATTTGCTGTTTGGCCTGGGGACGGGATTTATCGGGCTCTTCCCAAATGTCTACTCCACCCTGGTCATGTGCACCTCGTTTGGCGTGATGTCCAGCACCCTGTACACCGTGCCCTTTAACCTCATTGCCATGTACCACCGCGAGGAGCAGGAGGAGCAGGTGCGTTATTGAACCTGTGTGCTGAGCAACATCCTGACTCACCTGAAGGCTTGAGGAACTTGGTAGCAATGTGTAGAGCAGGGCTAGGAAATAGGGGTTTTGAAACAGCAGCACTAAAATGTCCAGCCAGGTGTAATGACGATCTGGCCAAGGCATGACGGCCTTCCTAGCCCCCATTGCCCACCCTCACTCCCAGGAGGGAAGCCCTAGTTACCTGGGAGCAGTTGGAAAGGTACGAGGTACTGTTACTGCCATTTGTCAGATCAGGAAAGCAGGGGCGGGGGTTGGTAATGCCCGCAATCACAAGAGACCAAGCAAAGAACTCTGGGCTTATGACATGTCTGGCGTACCTGCAGCATTTCTGGATGCCCCAGCGAGGGCCCCACCCTCAACTGCTGCAGGGGTGCATGGCGGACTTTCCAGGAGTTATTGGTTGAGTAACACTTTCCTTGGAAGTCCGGGTTTGATTAAGTCATGCCCTGTGTGCAGGGGGGAAGCTGGTCGCAGGGGGTCACCCCGCCAGCTGCCTCTGGGAAGGCCTGTCCCCCATCTCTGCCTTGGAACTCAAGCCAGAGGGCGAGACCCTAAGTGCCCCAAAAGGGCACTAGGTTGTGTATTTCTGCCCTAAAATGACCCCTTTTTCTTATCAAAATATGCAACTTTCCCCCTGAAAATTAGTCTTACATTTCCTTAACTGTAAAAGCTAAAGAGAGAACTATTAGCTTAATCCATCATGACATGAAGCTGCAAAAATGCTGAACACATGTCCCGGAGACTGCAGTGCCGGCCTTCTTTTCCATCATTTGATCTGGCGAGCACAGCAGGGCAGCGTTGCACCAGGCATTGAAACCTGTCCAGTAAGAGTTGTAGCTGTCCTCATTGCCTGGCAGACAGTGTCACTAAGGTCTCAGCGCATGACAGGGCCTTTGCTGCTAAAGAGACAACTAAGAACCATCCTGCCATGGGGGAGTCACCTGGTCCTAGGGCAGAAACACATAGGCTTTGGACTCAGAGAGACCTGCCTCCCTACTTGTCAGCTATATGACCTTGGGGAATTTAGTCCTTTATTCACTTAAATATCACTTAAAATGAGTTTGTCTTTGGATAGGGCAATACAATCACATGGTTCAACAACCACAGTGATACACAATGTGCATTAAGTGGCTCCCGCCTACCCCTCCCTCCACTCTTTCCCTACCTCTGCCCCCCCAAGCCAGCCCCAGGACTGGGCTGTAACCAGGTTTTGGTCTATCTTTTCAGTATTTTAAAATGAAAATCCAGCAAATAAGAATATTTTTTCTTATTTTCCCTTTCTTACTCAAAGGATAAAATGTATTTTTTTGCTCAATGATTTTTTTTTTTTTTAAATTTAGTAGGGGAGTTCCTGTTTTGGTGCAGTGGAAACGAATCCGACTAGGAACCATGAGGTTGCGGGTTTGATCCCTGGCCTCGCTCAGTGGGTTAAGGATCCAGCGTTGCCATGAGCTGTGGTGTAGGTTGGAGATGTGGCTCGGATCTGGCGTTGCTGTGGCTCTGGCGTAGGCTGGTAGCTGTAGCTCTGATTGGACCCCTAGCCTGGGAACCTCCATATGCTGTGGGTGCAGCCCTGAAAAGATAAAAGAAAAAAAAAAATTAATAGTGTAGAAATGATCATGCAAACTCTGGGCCTTAGTTTTCTAATCAATCAAATGGGAAGGATACACCCATCTTTATAGAGTTGTTGAAAAATTAAATGATACAAGGTAGTGTTGGTAATCTACTTAGCATTATGCCTACCTGGCACCTGGCAAAGACTTAAAAAATGGTAGGTGGTAGTATTATTGTTTTCATGGAGTTAATGATAATACGTGCATCCAGGGAGCTGGTAAGGATGAAATGAAACAACATATGTTAAAGAGCCTTGCACAAGGCCTAACACACACATGTAATACCCAATAAAAGGCAATATTATCAATCAATTCAGACCAGATGTCAAATAGTAACCAAATATTAATCTACTCACCAAATAACCATATTTTGAAAGGTTGAATTGCTTTTTTATGTTGCTTCTCTTTCATATAAACTGTGATTCAAAATCCTTTTAAAAATGCTTGACCTTTCAACACTAAGGAAGGGAAAGAATGGGATATTTATTGAGTTTCTATTATATTGCTTTTAATGACTTTTTAGGAAGAGGAAAATTTTGTGTTCTGAACGATCTAACTGCCATAGGTGTTAATGGTGGAATTTAAGACTTTGTGGCAGGTGGGGTTAAGACAGATCCAGGCATGGAGGTGATGCTTAAATCAGGGGTTGATAAACTGTCTTATTGGCCAAATGTGGCTTGCCACCTGCTTTTTTCTTTTTTCTTTTTTTTTTTTGTATAGTCTGTCATGAGCTAAGAATTCTTTTAAAATAGTTAAATGATCTGAAAAAAATCAGTAGAAGGATAGTATTTGTGACAAGTGAAAATTACATGACATTCACATGCTGCTGTCATAAAGTGATGTTGGAACTCCACCCTGTTTATGTACTCGTGCTGCTTTGGCACTGCAGTGGTAGCGTCGTGTAGTTACAAACCAAGACCATAAAATCCACAAGCTGAAAGTCTTTGTTATCTGGCTTTTTATAGGAAAAATTTGCTCGCTGACTTCTGCTCTGGAGGACAGTTGGTGTAGATGAAATGCTGTTCCTGTGCTTCCCTTGCAGAGGCAGCAGACCCAGGGCGGGGGCCTGGACAGCAGCTGGAGGGGGCAGGGCCTGGACTGCGCTGCCCTCACCTGCATGGTGCAGCTGGCACAGATCCTGGTCGGAGGCGGCCTGGGCTTTCTGGTCAACATGGTCGGGAGCGTCGTCGTCGTGGTGATCACGGCCTCTGCGGTGGCACTGATCGGCTGTTGCTTTGTGGCTCTCTTTGTTAGATATATAGATTAGGTCAATAAAGAGACCTCATCCCTAACCTCAGACACGGTGGAATACATGGCAGGAAATCAGTCTTTGCTCTAGCTGTGCATTTCTTGTGTCTGCCCATTGGATGCCCTGTGCTATGATATGGCTGCAGCTGTGGTCGTCTGCCCACCCCTCCCTGCCGGCCCACCCTCTGCCCAACAGGTTCCATATTTCAGCCATCATTTGTCTCAAGAGAGCCTGGGCCATGCCTCCATTCACTGGTGGCAATGGGTAAGTTGCAGGTGACAGCACCTCCAATGCCTTTCTCCCTGCATCTCAGTGCAGCGAAAAGTAGAGGCGGGGTCTGTTTTCCACTGGGCATTTCAGGCCTTGATGAAACCTGAGAAGCAGATTGGCACATACCTATGATGCCAAGATATAGTCTGTGATGTGATTTAAAAAAAAAAAAGAGAGGGGGTCCCTATATAGTTAAAGGGCTCATATTTGTCATCAAATTCACTGTTACTCAAAATATTGCCGGTGATTTATTTTAGGATATTAATTTACTCATATTTAATTCATATTTACATGGCTCCTAACTAGTTCCTGTTAATTAATACTATCCCTGACAGAAGGCTGGAACATCTCTTGCTGGGGGATTTACCCCTTTGAAACAGCTCATCTTCTTGACAAAATAAAAACCTTTCGCTGCTGCCTGCTCTTTTGTTCTATACCCAGGAGTCTATATGGAAGCCTTTCAAAGAGCTGCCTCCCACTTCTCCTGGGATATCTCTCTCTGGGAGAAGCAGCTTTGCACAGCCCTACCCCTTCAAGTTCTTGACAGCAGGCAGCGTGGTTTAATGAAAAGACAGTGAGTGTTAGGGCCAGGCTGGTTGGGATGTAGGCTGGGCTGCTCCTCAGCGAACTATGGAGCCTTCAGGCCACACTTATTCACCTTTATATTTAGGGTGATAATTCCTAACTCAGAGAGTTGTGACCATTAATAATACCTAACAGTTGTGGAGTGCTTACCACCATTCTCGATGTTTTGCCCTCGTTAACACTGCAATCTTGGGCGAGACTGCTATTACTGATCTCTGACTTGCAGATGGGGAAACTGAGGCAGAGAAGGTGTTACTTAAACCGTCTGAAGGCACACAGCTCCTAAGTGGCAGAGCTGGGCCTTGAACCCAAGCCTTCAGGCTCTGCCTTTTCCTGTAAGAGCAGTCCATAGCCTGGAGCCTGGCAGTTGCTTTGCACTAGATAAATGACAGCCAGGGTCACTATTTAGAGGCTCCCCTAGACTTAGATGCCCCATCTCCGGTCCTTCATAAGGGTTTGTCTGCACAACTCCAGATGTGCCTGAATGGTGCAGAATGATTTGCCCACATGTTTTTACAAGTTAAAGTGTGGTATGTGATCCCTCCTCCTGCCTCACTTTAGAGTCTGGTCGTGTAATTGATGCCTCAGGTGAATTTCTAACTTATCCAAACCTTCTGTGCTGGAAGGGAATTTAGAGAAAGGAAATAAGCTGCTTTGAGAACAGGGACGGGGGTGTGGGCTGTTCTCTGGTCTCCCCCGTGCTTAGTAGAATGGATGGCTTGGTGGCATGGCCCCTGAAGTGTCAGCTCCTTGGGGTGGGGGCTCTGAGAAGAGGAGCCGTGCTCTGGAGTTCTCTGGGTTCTCTTTCACGCAACTTCTGGGAGTGTCAGGGGTACAGGGCCTGTCCTAACATTTGCATTTGCAGGACCTGGGGCAAAAACACCGATGAAGGCTCCGTCCCTCTCGCCTCTGAGCCCCGCCCCGCACTGTGAGGGCCCTTGTGCCCATCTTGGCATCTGCACATCCTTAGCCTTCCAAACCCCTCCACCCTCTACCACACCTGCAAACAGCCACGCTCAGCCACCCCTCACACCTAAGAGTGGACAGACTCAGTGCTGTTGTCTGCCTTCCGGAAAAAAGGACCCATGAAGCCTTCCTCAACAGACTCGGCCATTAAAATGGGGAATTCTGACACTCAGGTACTGGAGCATAATCTGGAAGGTGGTGGGGCGGGGCTCAGGGTCCAGACGGCTCTATGGATTCCTTGCCATGTGGGAAGAGGTATAGGCTGGGAGGAGATGGCAGAGCAGAGCCCTCTATTACAGCTCAAGCCCAGGGCAGGGGGCGCTGGCTGCCCAGGTCTGAGCCCTGTAGCAGAGAGTACTGGCCGAAGGTCACTGGATGGCAGCCCTCCTCTCCTTCCCAGTCCCTCCAGCGGTCCCAGACTGGACCTGCATTATCCCACATTCACCCCCCTCGTACTTTTGGGCTTCCAGGCTGCTGCAGCTCTTTTGATGGCCTCCCTTTTGCTTTCAGAGCCTGATCTCTGCTGCTCCTGGGCTGTCACCCCTGTGACTAGGGCAGGGCTTGGGTGTGGAGAGGTCCATTGGGAGCACCCCTGTGGATCCAGCAACTTCTAGTTTATTTGTAGGGGGAGTGTGGGGGATGGAGGGCTGTGGCATGAGGGTTGTGCCTTACACTGAATGGGTCACTCCCTCCTGCCCATGGCTCACACTTGGCACCTTTCAAGTCACACAGCTTCGTTATGTGCCACCAGGCTCCTGCAGTTTATCCCATTGTCTCTAGATACATTTTTTCCGGACTGAGCTGGGCTGTCTTCTCAGAACTGAGTGTGCTTTTGTTTGACATCAACCTCTGAGCCTTGTTCTCCTCCTATCCTCAAGAACACTTATTTTCTGCTCCTCTCCAGTTGGGTTCCCCTGCATTCTCTTGGTAGATTCATTCCCAAATGAATATATTCACCACATTTTTGGAGGGAGGGGGTCGCATGCAAAAATACTCATCTTCCCCAGTCTTCCTTTCTTCTTCCTTCCCCTCACATAATCCACCTGAGAGCAGCAGGGTCAAAACTGACTTAGAGGAGCCACCAAGGAGAACATTGACCCCCAACCACACAGCATGGGATGAATATGAGCCAGTGCTCTGAGGACCCAGCACCCAGCTCCCTCTCCTGTTTTATCTACCTGTTCTTGGCTTCTGTAAGGTTTAGAAATGGAATTAGTTGCTGAGTTCAATGTCTATTTCCTGATCCTTTCTCCAGGGACTGCTCGGGGATTGAAGATTTTGAAGTGAATGCCTGGGTGAGCTGGGAGGTACCTGCAGCTGTGGGGCATCTTACCTGGGCCCCCAGGAAGTCAAGAGAAGTCATCTGTGGCTCACCACGGGGCATGGTCTTTATTACAAGTCAAGGTCTTTGCAGGTGGAACACTGGATGGGCTATGACACGCAGCCTCTCCCCTCCCCAGACACAGTCACACACAAATATTCAAATACTTTTCTCTTTTAACTCAAGTTCATGGTGATTTGAATGAGTGGATAGAATCCAATTTAAAAAGCCGTTAACCACCTTTGGAACTAAGTACTTGTTCTTAGTATACAAACGACATCTCCTCTCTGGGACAAAAATATCTTGTTCCCAGACAAATAAAGCAGGGGCAAGGACACCTACATTCTTCATAGAAAGCCTAGGAAATCCTGAAGGAGAAAGGGAAGTCACGTTGCTTGGCTTCTCCCTTCCCCCACCATGCCCCTGACATTCCAACCTCAAAGCCCTTGATCACTGCATGTCCTCAGCTTCAGGTGTCCTGTGTTCCCACTCCTTGTCTCAGTGGTCATATCTGCCCATCTAAATTGTACCCATACTTATAGTTCCATCTCAAATACTGTTTTGGTGAGGAAAGTCTCTGATCCCCCAGGAGAATCAAGCTTTCCATCCCTGTAGTCCTATAGACAGCACTTTCTTTTGGCCCTTATTATGACATTCAATGCACCCTCTCATGACTCACTTGCCTTGTGTACAGGGCGGTGGTGTCCCCCTTGTAAATGTCAGGAATGTGTCTGTGATGCCAGCACTCAGCACAGACCTTGGTACACAATCAACATTCAAAAATACATTGCTGATGTCAACTGGATGGGACTGCTTCCTCGTTGATGCTTTTGTCCTTTTGGTAGACAGAAGTCTTGTTCTTTGCTCCTCTAGCCATGTTCTCAGAAGCCGTCAGGTTTGGGTGGGGACAAGGTGACTTTTTCATGGAGTTCTTTCATGAAGTCCTTGCCCCTCAGCCCCTTCTGTTTTTCTAGTGCCCATCACAGCAAAAGCACACACTTCAATATACTTTCCTAAAGAACCTGGGCTACCTACCCATTATTTTTTTGTTTGTTTGTTTAAACTGAAATAGCAAATTCCCTGTAATAGCCTCTTCTAAGCCTCTAATCTCAGTGTTACACATGGATACACCACCATGCTATTTGTTCTTCGTGGGTATTTACTTGTTCCTTTTTTTTTTTATCTTGGAGGCTTACATTTCAATTTTTACTAGCCCATTGGTACTCAATATTAGTATCAATACATCCTCTTTCTAAAGAGAAGAGACAAATTTGACTAGTGAAAAACGAAAGCATTATTCTGTTTTCTAAAAAACCTAACTTCTCAAAACTGCTCAGGATTGAGATCATGCAGCTTTTGTTTTTGTGGCAAGGTCTGAGTGTAACAACACTGTTGCTGTGTGTGTTACACAATGCAGGATAAGGGATGCTGAGGCTGTGGAGTTCACAGTTTGAGCCTCAAATCTCAGACAGTACAGGGCATTTCCAACAAAATTACAATTTCCACTTCAAGAGGCTATTTAAACAGACATGTTTCTATAAAGATTTTTTTTTTACCAGTAGGTGCCCACCCTGCCAGGTTTGACTAGGTTGCCAAAGGGATCAACAGTAACACCTCTGTCAAAACTGCCAGCTGAGTGGGTGGATGGCTGTTTGATCCTCATTTTCTGAGTAGACTCGAGAAAGGACTCCACTGACCTGACCAGAATAGAATTGTCATGAGAAATGTGTCACCCATCAGAGGGTCCTACAGACTGCCTGGAGGTAAGGAAGAACGCATCATGCACATCAATGTGCTGTGCACTCCTTAGAATTGAAAAGAACTTGGTTAAGGTAGAGTCCTTTCTAGGAATTCTGGGTCCCTGCTTTCTCTCCTCAGTGTTATGGCTGATAAGGAACCCGCCGCCTGGAATCCTGGTGGTGCCCTCAGAACAGGCTCTCAGTACTCTTTCCCTTTAGGACAGATTTTACTTGAGCTTCCAATCCCCTCCACCCCCACTCCCACCTGCTCTTCCTGAAAGATCAGACTCCAGCTTTTAGGAATTAGGTTTTCAGGAACCATGTTCTACAGCATCTCTTAATCCTCTATTTAAGCCCATGAAAAATGCAGCAGAGCCCCCCTCCACTCGCTTGTCCAGAACCTCCATCAAACCAGCATCCCAATTCCCAAAGAGTGAGGGGGGGAGAGGCTGTAGAAAAGTCCCCACTCCCAGCAACGTGTCTTCTCAGACCTATTCAAGTTTCTGCTGGCACAGCTCACCTGCAGTGCGCAGACCCGAGCCCACGCAGCGTCTCCAGGCACCCAAGGGCTCTGAGAGGAAACCCACCGCCCAGGCTTCCAGCGCAGGACGCACTCACTTGCAGCTGGGTTCCCAAAAGAGCCCCCTTTCTTCTTTAGGGGCCTGCCCCGAAGAGGTCCTCTAACTACTCCCTCCCAGTAACGCCGCTTCCCAGCGAAGGGTCCTCTCGAAAGCAGCGTTTTGGTCCCTGCGACCTGTGAGCCCAAAGGCTGTTCAGAGTCTAGTCGGCTCCGAGTGAGTGTGCCCTTCTTCTCTGTCCCAAATGATAAACCGTCCGCCCCGCGGGAGGTGGCTCTTGTGATGCCTTTCTCCTGCGGGTGGAAGAAGATTGTCACTCCTTTTTCCAACTCTGAAAAAGTTTCTTTGCCCCATACTCTAGGCTCTCCGCGCAGGAAAGGCGCGATGGAAAGGTTTTGTGGGTGGCTCCCCCCTCTGGATGCACCTTGGAGGAGCTGCAAAAAAGCCGCTGGAATAAACGCACTCAATTGCTCACCATTTATTTGGCTGAGGCCCACTTCCTCGCGCTCAAACTGCTCTACATTCCTGATGCCTTTCTCTGCTTCTGGGCGCCCCATCCTGCCCTGCAGCGACAGCGTGAGAAGAAGGGATTGTGTGTGCAGAGAAAGGGGCTAGAGGCTGATGGCTTGGCTCCATGAGGCTGGTGACTTGGCCCCAGGAGGCTGATCTCGGCCCCTTTGTCAGCTTCCTCTCTCCACCTCCCCTCTCCGGAGAACGGTCCCCCGGCCCCCTTCTCAGTCTGTCTCTTTGTGCCTTTCTCCACCCTCGTCCCTCCCACCTCTTGATCCGGGGGCCCCTCCAGCATCCGCTAATCCGCTCTCCTCTTTTCCACCTGGGGGAAGGTCGTGTTTCAGTTTCTGCGCACTCTGAGCCTCAGCCTGCGTCAGTAGGCGGAGCTGCTGGGCAGTAGGTCGTAGCGCCCCCCGCTGTAGACCACCACGCCCGGCGGGTAGTAGAGCAGGTCGGGCTCCGCGGCCTGGTGGAGAGGCGCCAGGGCCTGCAGCCCCTGGTCCTCGGGCTCTGGCTTGGTGGTAGCGGTGAAAGGGCGCATGCTGGTGAGAGAAGGCGATGCAATGCGCCACAGTAGGTTCTTGAGCGCTTTGCGGAACTCGCGGCGCACGAGGCAGTAGAGGATGGGGTTGAGACAGCTGTTGGAGTGCGCCAGGCACACGCTCACGGGGAATGCGTATACCTGGCACAAGAAGTACTCTTGGCTGAAGGGCACCACGTTGAACTTGATGAGGATGCTCCAGGTGGTGAGCGCCTGGTTGGGCAGCCAACACAGGAAGAAGGATAGGACCACGATGGTCACTGATTTGGTGACCTTGGAGCGTCTTCGGGCGCTGGCTCCGGCCAGGCCTCCCCCAGCTGCTGAGGCACTTCCTTCGGTCCCAGCCACGCAATGGTGGGAGATGAAGCGCACCAGCAGCAGATAGCACAGGCTGATGACGCCCAATGGCAGCAGGAAGCCCAGCAGCACCTTCTGCAAGTGGTAAAGGCCCAGCCAGAACTGCCTGTCGCGCCCCAGCAACTTGTCTGGGAAGCGCACCAAGCACAGCTCCTCGCCCATCACCTTGATGGTGGTGGAGAAGATGGCGTTGGGCAGCGAGGCCAGCGTGGCCGCGGCCCAGATCAACACACACAGAACTTTGGCTGAGAAGCAGCAGCTGTCCCCCAGGCTTCGGCCGCAGCAGTCACCCCGGCCGTGCCCTTGGGTCCGGTGACTCTTAAGAGCCGAGGCCACCGAGTGGTAGCGCACCACGCTCATGGAGGTGAGGAAGAAGACGCTGGCGTACATGTTCATGGACGTCACTACGGATACGATCTTACACATGGCCTTGCCAAAGGGCCATTTGAAGTCCAGGGCGTTTTCCACCGCCCAGAAGGGCAGGGTGAGCACAAACTGAAAGTCTGTCAGCGCCAGGTTGGTGACGAAGAGGTTGATGGAGGACTTGCGCCAGCCCTGCTTACTCTTCATCAGGTAGAGCACCAGCAGGTTGCCCGTCAGCCCCAAGGCGCAGATTACCCAGTACACCACGCTGATGAGAATCCGCACCTGAGCCTCGGTGTCCGCGGTCTCTGCCCCGCCGCCGCCCGGGGGATGCCCTGGCGCCGCGCCGTCCGGCAACTCCAGCCCCAGCTCCCACAGCAAGTCCTGGAGCTGCAGAGACGCGTTGCCGCTGGTGTTGGCCGCCTGCAGAAGGTCCGGGATCAGACTGAAGAGTTCTGCAAGCTCGTCCCCGCCAGAGCCTTATTCATAGTGGCTATTGCGGCTGCAGTGGCCACCTGCCTGCGCAGGTGCCTCTAGGTCGTATTTCAGGGATAGGACCTAAGGGAAACCAACTCTCGCGGGGTCCCGGCGTGCGTTGAGGCTTTTAACGCAGCCGCGGAACAGAGCGCCTAGAAACTGGGCTCCAGGCGCGTCCTCGGCTCGCGGAGCTTGGCCTTGGGAGCGTGAGTTGCGCTCAGCGTCTGTTGGGAGCGGAATTCGAGAGCAGAGAAGCAGAGTTCTTAAGGCAAGCAGTCGGCGTCCGGCCAAGGTTGGCGTCTCCGGGTCCCTACTGTAGATTCAGACTTTCCTCCTTGCGTTTTCCGCTGTCACTTGGGCACGAGCGCATCCCACCCCGCCGCTCGAGACCGCTGTTGAGGGCCCGCCCCTTGCCTTTCAAATACCTTTGTCGATTTCCTCCCCAGCTGCTTAGATGAGGTTTCTGAAGAGAGTTTCGTCTACCTGGCTCTGACTCTCTGGAGGTCTTTCTATGCTGCCCTCTCTGCCTCGTGTCTCGGTCCTTCCGCTGTTGTCAACTCCCAGTGAGTTGTCAGCTGCGTTCCCGCGAGTTATATCCCCACTCGCAAAGCCCAGGCTGCGGACTCCCAAGGAGCATGCGTGACCCCCAGCACAGCGAGGGGGGCGCTTTCCGAGGTGCTGAACTTCCCCGCGTCCGCCGAGGGGGAGGGGGGTGGTGTTGCATAGCACGCAAAGCACAGCTGCCAATTTCCCTTTTCCTCTTCAGTTTCGAAAGGAAATGGTCATAACCCTTTATTTTCCTATGTGATTGAAGAAAGTCTGCTTTGATTTGCGATCGCTTTTATTGCCAAACAGAGCAAGCAGAATTCTTTCTTTCTCACTCCCAAATGCACGCTCTTCTGCCCATTTTTCTTTTTAAAAACGAAGATAGTGGCTTCTTTTCATACCCAGACCTTAAATCAGATCGTGGGCTCTTGTTGAATACACAAACGTCAGCCCCACTTCCTCTTATTAATTAGCTGATCACTTTAATTGGTGCCTGGGATTGTCAGGATTTTCAAAGCGTCTTCACATAACAGAACTCTGGGTTCAGGTGTTGCCCTCTGCCTAGATGTATTCTGAGAACTGAAGCTAAGCAGAGCCTATAATCGGTGCACCAACTTCACAGACATTAGATGGTTAGCTCTCAGCCCACAGTTCTTCAACCTACTGCTTACTCACCACCACACTCTCTTTACCTTGATGCAGTTGGAATAGAGAATTTCATAGGGCTGTCTTTGGACCACCAGCCCCTTATTTCCAACACTATTATAATCAAAACTCTTTAACAGGTGTTTTTTGTTTGTTGGTTGGTTGGTTTAGACCAATGAAGTAAATTCCAAGGAATTTTAGTTCCTTTGGCAAGGGGACTAATATAAACCATTTGAATTACTTATTAAATTGCAGTTTATTTAAGTGCCAGATCAACTGCTCTGGTGTAACATGTACACTTCTTAGGATGAACTCAAGAAATTTGAAATGTTCTCCTCACTGTCTGAGACGAAACTGTAACAAGAGTATCTTAAGCATATTTGTCCTCATTCCTGCAGAACTGGGAACTCTACTTACAGAGATAAAGAGATTGTGACTTTAAGGCATAAGAGAGAAAAAACCATAGTGAAAAAGAAACGTGGTACCAAAACATATGAAGGGAAATGGAAACAATCTTAATTCTTTTTTATGTGTTTATTTTTATTTTTTGTTTTGAATAATTTTTATAAAAATTTATTATAGTTGATTTACAATGTTCTGTCAATTTCTGCTATACAGAAAAGTGACCCAGTCACACACACATATATATATATATACATAGATGTATACACATTTTTTCTCATATTATCTTCTATCATGCTCATCACAAATGAACAATCTTAATTCTTAAATGAGACACAGTTCCAGAGAACACACTTCACTGTAGTCTCTGGACTGCTCTGCTTGCCCGCTGGAGGGCGCCAGGGCTTTAATAAAAACGAAAACCAAACCAAACCATGGCCCTCCAGCAGTTCTAATCTGGAGAAGCTCAGCCTTGCTCTGAACCAATACATAGGTTGATATTGTGAACCCCATTCCCATAGTAGCCTCATCTTCAAGCTCACTCCTCACTCCGGTTTTTGCTAGCTTTCTCCAACAATTTTTTTTTTAATCTCCTTTAGTTAAAAAAATTCAAGGTTTTTTCCTTGAAAAACAAGGAAGTCTAGGGCACACCTGGAAAGCCCTTTGCCTCAGTTTCTTTGTGCGTACATGGGAGGAATTGTGATTTTCAAATAGTCTGAGGATAGGTGCTGAGCAGGTGGGAGCTTGCTGAAATATAATTTGCAGCTCTATTTCCAGCCCCATGCAACTGCAGAGGTTCTGCTTCTCAGTGGAGTTGAAAGACCCAACAATCTACATTGTAGCAACCTCTTCCAGATGATACCAATTTTCTCCCAAGTTTGGGAATTTATGGGTTAACTTTTATTCCTTTCCTAACTCTCCACGTGAAATAACTTAAGTCCCAAAGAAGAATCAATGTCCCATGATGATCAATTACACAGTAAGATCGGAAGCAAGGAAGAGAAAGAGGTCTTGCTGAGTTTTTTTAAATCACATTTAGGCCTGACAGTGACATCTTCACTGTAGGATGGACTCCTACAATGTGCTCCTGAGATCTGCCAGGCCTTGAGTTCTTGGCCAGCAAGACTCACAGTGAGACCCCAGGAGAGGCTGTTCCCAAGTGTGACGCCCAGAGAACACTTTCGGAGTGCTTCCGAGCCTCGAATGCTCTTCATTTCCCAATCTGTTGTCTGAAAATCAACTACAGATCCTGTGCAGGAATGTATAGTATCGCTCAACTAAGCCTGTCTTATTGAAGCAAAAAATCCTTTTTCAAAAAATTCCTTTCCCACATGACCTAAAGATATTTTACTCGTTTACCTTAAAGCATGGACCGTGTTTTTCTAAAACAGCATCTAAAAGATTCAGAGGGAGAAGCATATTAGTCCCAGCCAAATTTCATTTAGGTCTACTGTTAAAACATTACTAAAATGTTACCATATAAATTCCTAATGGAAAATCTGGAAAATTGACAATGTTGTCCACTTATATGTGGATCCCTAAGGATCTACCTTATGGAAAAATTAAAAGAGGGGCTTTCTTAGTTGTCTGGTTTTAAACCAGCCCATACCCCTTCCCCCACCCCATTAATCTAAATGTTTGTCAAGTTTTATTGCTGTGGTTCCACACACGCCACTCTCTTTTCCCAAGTTACTGCCTTTGCTAAAGATATTCTTATGAAAGTTCTTCCTCTGTTCTCTTCTCTCACTTCTCCCAACTCAACATATTTCAATATTACTTGTACTGTTTAATATTACTGGCAAGAGTCTATTTTTTTTTTTGAAAGCTTGCTTCTTTCTTTCTTTTTCTTTCTTTTCTTCCTTCCTTCTTTCTTTCTTTCTTTCTTTCTTTCTTTCTTTCTTTTTTTCTTTCTTCCTTCTCTTCCTTCCTTCCTTCCTTCCTTCTTCCTTCCTTCCTTCCTCCTTCCTTCCTTCCTTCCTTCCTTTTTCTTTTGTCTTTTTGCCATTTCTTGGGCCACTTCCCCAGCATATGGAGGTTCCCAAGGCTAGGGGTCTAATCGGAGCTGTAGCCGCCGGCCTACGCCAGAGCCACAGCAACGCGGGATCCGAGCCACGTCTGCAACCTACACCACAGCTCACGGCAACGCCAGATCCTTAACCCACCGAGCAAGGCCAGGGATCGAACCCGCAACCTCATGGTTCCTAGTCGGATTTGTTAACCACTGCGCCACAATGGCAACTCCCTGGAAAGCTTTCTGAATGCTCTGAGAAATAGATACTATCTTTTCCCCTCTCAATTATCATAGAACCCTCTATTAGCACCTCTCTTAAGACATGCATCTTCATTAAGGAGTGCAGTGGCTGTTTCTCTGTATCTCTCACCCTGATTAAGAGTGTCACCCTGGGAGTTCCCTTCGTGGCGCAGTGGTTAACGAATCTGACTAGGAACCATGGGGTTGTGGGTTCGATCCCTGGCCTTGCTCGGTGGGTTAAGGATCTGGCGTTGCCGTGAGCTGTGGTGTGGGTGGCAGACTTGGCTCGGATCCCGCATTGCTGTGGCCCTGGTGTAGGCTGTTGGCTACAGCGCCAATTAGACCCCTACCGTGGGAACCTCCATATGCCGCAGGAGCGCCTCAAGAAAAGGCAAAAAAAAAAAAAAGCCTGTCAGCTTGGCAGGGTCTGTATCATCATCATTGTTGTTTGCTCTTAGTGCTGAACCCAAGCTTTTCACATGTATGAACGCAGGACCCACTTAATGACTGGGCTCTGCTTTCAGATGTAATCTTCCTGCTAGGGCAATTCCAAACAGGATGCAGACCTTAAAAGGTAACTTAATGGAGTTCCCGTCGTGGCTCAGCTGTAACGAACCTGACTAGTATCCGTGAGAATGCAGGTTCAAACCCTGGCTTCGCTCAGAGGCTTCAGGATCCAGCATTAACTGTAAGCTGTGGTGTAGGCCAGCAGCTGCGGCTCCATTTAGACTCCTAGCCTGGGAACTTCCATGTGCTGTGGGTGCAGCCCTAAAAAAAAAAAAAAAAAAAAGATAACTTAAAATTTCCCCTAACTATCCACTCCTATAGAATATCCAAGTCTAACTCCAGAGCAACTGATTTATTTTTTTAAAATATTTTATTTTTTCCTAAGCTATACCTCCATCTTAAAGCCACCTGCATGTTAAAACCACTTAAAAATATTGAGGCCCAGTGCTGACAGTACACCAATAAAATGAGAAACATTTGTTAAGACTAAAATATGTAGTTCTGTAGGGTTTATTATAAAAAATTTCAGCTCCCCGACAGCTGGACCCCCCATATTTCTTCTGCCCAGAGGCACATTCAAATCTTTTCACTGATTCTTATGTACTGCATAACTTTGGTTGATATGCTTACACTGCTACTTTATTTTTTCATTTTAGGCATGATTTTTTTTTTACTCCCCACTGCAGAAAGTGAGAGTTTAGCTTTTTCCTCACACATCCTCTCTGTACATTTCTGCCAGCATTCTGACTCCTCCTAATTTAGTTAAGTTGTACTTTTGAAAGCTCTGTCCCCAGTGTTTATCCTGTAATGACTATGTAAACATTAATGATTGAGCCATATAGCATACCATTGCTATCCTTTTCTTGCACAACCTTTTGTCTCCCTTGGAATATAATAATCTTTGTCTCTACGGTAGGAAAAACTAAGCATAAGCTACTAGTACTACTTCTACCTAGCAAAATAATAGACCAAAGCCATACCATCTACCTGAAGGAATCTTGTAGAAATTACTCTTATCATCAAGGATTTCAAAGATGCAGTGGTTGAAATGAAGCTGTGAGCATTTTTCTGCAGGACCATAGGTGCTGCGCTGTCTTGCCCACATTTTCACCTTGTTGGCATTGGGCTGGCTCATCTTGTTGGCACTGGGCAGCAGCTGGAGTCACAGCTCCTGCACTACCCACTAGATCTCTTCCTTTGGCTTTTATGCATCCCGGGCCAGCCACATTGCAGCTCCATGCCAAAAGGTATCTTCTTCTGCAGGTCATCTGTGTTGGCAACAACAGAGACAGTGAGAGATGGTTGTGAATTCAAGTTGGTCTTAACAGGTTCTAGCAGAAGAAATTTTTTTTTTTTTTTTTTAAGGAAGACAGCAGGGTAATATGTCTGGAAGCAGATGGAAGTTCTCTTACTCCAGATTCTAAGAACAATCGGTCAATGGATTTAGGCAGATCATTCTGGCAGGCAAAGAGCAAAGATGCAAAGGTGACCCTGAGTGGGAGACCATGCTGGGAGGAGGAACACATGAATGAGACCAGACTCCATAGAGCCTGGGAAGTCGTGATTGGGACTTTGGATTTCGTTCATACTCAAAGGGATGTTGTAACTTGGTCACCATGCTGTACAGTAGGAAAAAGAACTGTAATGGGGAAATAACTATTAAAAATAATTTTTTAAATAATAATAATTAAAAAAAACTCAACAGGAAGCCATTGGAGGAATCTAAGTAGAAGCAGATGCTGCTGGTGCCCCCACCCCACCCCCCAGCACATACCTTTTCCCTGCTTGTCATCTTGACCTTAAAGTACCAGTTCTCTGACTCTTCACCAGCAGCCTCTCTCTGAAGCTGTTTTGCTTGCTCGTGGGTCAGCCTGTAGGTGGTGGGGGACTTCATTTCCCACTGCTCACCTCTCAGAGCAGCCTACCACCAATGACTGATGGGAGCTGATGTATAAATACCTTTGCATCCTGTCACTTGGGCAGAATAATCTTGATCATGTGTTTTAATTTATTCCCCAGAGTTTAGAGATCAGCCTCCATCAGCAGAGTGATAACTTGTCTGACAATACACACTTACTGGATTTCTCCCCGTCTCTATCATACTTCCAGGATTTTCTGGGGGTCTCCTCCAAATAAACTACTTTTGCTAGAATCTTTGCTTCCAGATCTGATATGGGGAGAGACCAAATCTGGACAGCAGGGAAATTATGCAATCCAGTTCACACATTGTAAAGACCACACAAGACATGAAGAGTACAAACTGGGAGCCTGGAAAAAGATACTGAAACAGCCTAGGTGGGCGATGGTGGCTGCTTGGCTTAGTCTCTTCAGGTGGCTACACAAAAAACACCAGAGACCAGGCAGATTAAACAACAAACATTTTTTTTCCTGTGGTTTCAGATGCTGGGAATTTGAAAATTAAGCACTGGTAGGTTCAGGGTCTGGCAAAGCCCTGGTTCATAGAAGCCCATTTTCTCTGCTTCTATGCTACATCCTCACATAGTAGAAGAGACACGAGAGTTTTCTAGGGTTTTTAAAAATAATGTCACTAATCTAGGGTTTTTAAAAACAATGTCACTAATCGCATTCAGGAAGGCTCTACTCTCATGACCTCATCACTTCCCAAATGTCCCAGCACCTATTACCATGACATTGAGGGTTAAGATTTCAATCTACGGATTTTGGTGGGAAGCAAATATTCAGCCCATTCATTATACAGCTTAAAATTGGTGATTGTGGGGGTGGAGAGAAGTCCTGATTTGAAAGTTATCTGGAGAGTAAAATCACCAGGTTGTGGTAATGGGTATGGGTTGGATGGGGTTAGAGATGAAAAGAAGACTACTTCCCAATATGATCTCATCCTAGGTGGTTAACAGAAATTTACTGTGATTGAAAGACTGGAAAATGAAGGCTTTTGGTAGAAGTTCAAGAGATTTGTTGTGGACATGTTGCCTTTTTGACATATAGTTGGAGAGGTCAAACAGGCAGCTGGAAACATGGATGTGCGGAGCTTGCAAGTGAAGACTGGACTAGTCCTTAAAGTTAATCTGTTCTGGAGTTCCCGTCTTGGCTCAGTGGTTAACGAATCCGACTAAGAACCATGAGGTTGCGGGTTCGATCCCTGGCCTTGCTCAGTGGGTTAAGGATCCGAGTTGCCGTGAGCTATGGTGTAGGTTGCAGACGCGGCTTGGATCCGGCGTTGCTGTGGCTCTGGCATAGGCCGGCGGCTACAGCTCCGATTAGACCCCTAGCCTGGGAACCTCCATATGCTGTGGGAGCAGCCCAAGAAATGGCAAAAAAGACAAAAAAAAAAAAAAGAGTTAATCTGTTCTTATAGATGAAATCCCTCAAGGAGAGAGAGCATAGAAATAATGGCCTGAGTCATCATGGGTAGTGCAGGAAAAATTAGTTTCTGAAGATGAGGTTTCTATGACTCTTTTTGGAGGAAATCATCAAAATGAGCATGTTCATTTCATTTTCTATTCTAAAAACAAGTTCTCTTGGAGAAAATTAGAACTCTTCCACCAAACCAAATGCAGATAATAGAGACAAATAGAAAATGTTCAGGAGGTGAGCATATGTTTACCAGGACTAAGACCTTGAAAAATGTGATAAATATTTACACGAAATACTGTCACCTGGGGCCCTTCCCAAGAGAAGCCTAGGACTCCCCCAGTATTTTCCTAAGGCTCCTGATGTAAATACAGATATATAGACTATATAATGATGGGTGCTATAAGTATACCAAAATCGAATTATAAAACAATATTGTTATAATTTGCATGTTTACTGCCTAACAGTAAACATGCAAATTATAGAAAGAAAAATAGCCTGGAAAATAGTTCTAAGACTGTGCACTGTGACTTGAGTCAGTTGCCAAGGTTACAGGTGATTCATCTGAGTTCACATTGCTGGCGCAAAACGGGCCAAACAACCACACACACAGATTCGTGGAATATTCAGATATTCTTCCTGGGTTCTTGAAGCTTCTTTGCAAGTAATAGACAAGGTAGGGATGGATTTTTCACAGTCCTTGGGATGAGGCTTAGAATATGAGCACTGGAGATAGGAAAGTATATGACCTCATTTTTTGTTTTCAAGATGTACTGATAAGGAACTCTCTCTGATAAAAATGTAGGAACATCCGTTATGTTTAAGAAAGGCACTCGGCTGTGTTTTAAAACAATATAAAGACTGTTTGGATGTTTATGTACTTATAAACAGAGAGATAATGTAGTGATATGAGAAGCTGAGTAAATATACCAAGTTATAATCTGAATAATGGAACCTATACTTAACAGGTAAGTAAAGGTTAGGATGTAAGTTTGGGGGAGCCTGTTGTCATGTGGATGGTTTGTTCTGGGAAGATTGCTGTTGGGCAGAACTCGAGCTGGATCTGAATAAGAGGACAGGAAACTACTCCCGGAGTCAAGTTAGAGAGGAGGTGTATAATCAGAATGTCTAGATTCTGGGAGTCTGCAAAGCGACTTGTGTTTTCAGAGAAGAGAGAGAATGAAAAGGATCCATTCTCTCAAGATCCCTTTGGAGTACGTGCAGGTACTGCTCACTCTGCGTTACTTCTTCTTAACTGCAGCTATCAAAGATCTTTCATTCTGCTGTAATTACGACCCGAGTTCTTACTATATGCAAAGCAACATGTTAGGTGTTTGGAAAATTAACAACAAAAATGACAATGACACGATGTGCGTAATAATAGAAGCAGTGATAATCATTCACTGTTCACATTTATTTGGATGCTACATTATTTTCCTAGGGTTGCTGTAACAAAATACCTCAAACTAGGCAGCGTAAAACAAACAGAACTTTATTTGCTCACAGTTCTGGAGTCTAGAAGTCAGGCATCAAGGTGTTAGAAGAGTTGGTTCCTTCTGGAGACTCTGAGGAGGAGGCCATCCCACAATGCTGTCCTAGTTTCTGATGGGTTGAAGAGAATTTCATGGCTTGTAGCTGCATCACTCTCATCTCTGCCTATCCTCAGATGGCATCCTCCTCTCTGTGTCTTTCTTTGTGTCTCCACTGTCTCTCTCTTAAGGACACAAGTCATTGAATTAGGGTCCAATATGACCTCATCCTAGTTACTTATATCTGCAAAGACCCCATGTCCAAACAAGGTCACATTCACAGGAATCAGGAGCTAGGACATAAACATATCTTTTTAGGGGACACAATTCTGCGGCATGACAGATAACAACTGCATGCATCGTGCCAGGGGTTCTATCTGCATTAGCTCACCTAATGCTCACAACTGGTGAGGTTGATACTATTATTAAGTCAAACTCGATGCCCAGACTTTTATCCCCAGAACTCCAGAGTTGTATATCCACCTGCTACTTGGCATTTGTACATGGTTTCTGATTTGCTTCAAAAAACTTTTTTTTTTTTTATAATGTTATGGCTACACCCACAGCATATGAAAGTTCCCAGGCTAGGGATTGAATCTAAGCCACTGCTGCGACAACACTGGGTCCTTTAACACACTGTGCTGGGCCAGGGATCAAACCTACATTGCAGCCCCTGAGCAACTACAATTTGTTTTTTCCTTTTTAAGGCCACATCCTTGGCATATGAAAGTTCCCAGGCTAGGGGTTGAATTGGAGCCTCAGCCGCAGCAACATGGGATCCAAGCCACATCTGTGACCCACACCACAGCTGATGGCAACACCATATCCTTAACCTACTGAGTGAGGCCGGGGATCGAATTCTCATGGATACTAATTGGGTTCATTTCTGCTGTGCCCCAGTGGGAACTCTGTGGTCAGATTCTTAACACACTGTGCCACGGTGGGAACTCCATATTTCTTTCAGATTCCTTAATCTTAGTAAATGGCTTTACTATTCACTTAAGCGTTCAAGCTTAAAACCCAAGAGTAATTCTTTATTTCTCATTTTCCCTTATACCCTAACCCAGTCTAGTAGGTCCTGTTAGCCTGATTTCAAGAACAGAAACAAACCCCACAAAGACCAAAAAATTCTTGAATTGTCCTACTTCTTCCCATTTCTCCATTTCTCTCTGTATTAGTTATCTCTTTCTGAATAACTATTTATGCTGAAACTTTATGCCTTAAAACAATAAACATCATCCCATAGTTTGTGTAGGTCAGGAATCCAAGTGCTGCAGAGTGTCGTTGACTCAAAGGTCTGTCATAAGGTCACAGTCAAACTAGCAGGTGGGGCTGTGGTTTTGTCCGAAGACGTGAGTGGTGGGAAGGGGAGGGATCTGCCTGTAACCTCACTTTGATCTTTCACCATATGGGATTCTCCCCAGGGCTGCTTCCCATTACTGCAGTTGGTTTCCACCAGGGTGAATGATGAGAGAGGAGAGAGGGAGAGGGGAGAGAACCCAGCGTGAAAGCTGTAGTCTTTTTTATAACCCAACTTCAGAAGTGACACTCCCACCACTTCTGCCATATTCTGTTCTTTAGAGGCAAGTCAGTAAGCCAAGCTCACACCCAAGGAAAGGGGAATTAGATAAGAGCATAATTACCAGGAAGCAGGGATCAATGGGACCATATTAAAGGCTGAGCATCACAGCAGAGCAGGTGGTCACGATATCCAGCAGAAAAGAGGAGTTGAAGGCAACTCAGCTGAGCAGATACTTCAACAGCAACACTGTGCTCAGGCAACAGAGATTGATGTTCAGGTAAGTGGAAGGGAATAGGTAAATAGCCCAGGCTTTCAGTCAAAACCCCAGAAGAGACACATCCTAACTGTAAGTTCCACACTCTATTCTCACCAACTAGAAAGTACACACTTTCTTCAAGTAGGTGTAGACCATTCACCAAAATAGGCCATGTGCTGGACTAAAATCAAGTTTCAACAAATTTTGAATGATTAAAATGATGCCAAACCTGGGATTTTGAGCTCAATGGACTCAGGCTAGAAATCAGTGAAAGAATGCTAACTAGAAGTCCTCAAATGTTTCCAAAATTAAGCAGCACTTTGAACAACCCATGATGAAAGAACAAGCATTATAAAGTTATAAAATAAATGATAAAATTGCAAACTATTTGAAGTAAATCATAATAAAACAAGGTTTTGTGGGATGCAATTAAAGCGGTGCTTAAAGGGAAATTTATAGCTCTTAAGTGCACGTTTTTAAAAATCAGAAAGGTTAAACATCAGTGATCTAAACTTCTAACTCAAGATACTAGAGGTAGAAAAATTAGTTTCAAAGAAAGAAGTATGGAAATATTAGAGAAAAGCAGAGATATGTGCAGAGCCCTGCTAATGAGGGAATTAACCTTCTAGTTGCTGGATCTTACAGAGATAGGTGGAGGGGTCTCAAGAGAGGACCAGAGCAGCTTCAGGTGGGATTACTCAGAGACCTGGAACAGAGGTTAACCAGTAGGTATGGAAGTATATAAACGTTTTTAAAAACCATTACTGTTATACTTGCACACACCTGAAACTGAATATAGGGTCTTTGCAAAGTGGCCCCACCTACCGTTTTACCACTCTTGTCGGCTTCTCCCCACAAGCTCCAACCTCCCTACCAGTTGCTGAGTTGCACTGACTTAGCACACAAGTCACTCCCCATATTTTTGCTTGTTTGTTTGTTTTTTGTTCTTTTTGTGTTTTTTCTAGGGCCACACCCATGGCATAGGGAGGTTCCCAGGCTAGGGGTCTAACAGGAGCTGTAGCTGCCAGCCTATGCCAGAACCACAGCAACACGGGATCTGAGCTGTGTCTTCGACCTATACCACAGCTCACAGCAATGCCGGATCCTTAACCCACTGAGAGAGGCCAGGGATCGAACCCGAAACCTCATGGTTCCTAGTTGGATTCGTTAACCACTGAGCCAACGATGGGAACTCCTCTCCCCATATCCTGATAAGCAATCTCCCTCTCCATTTCTTTGCCCACCAAGCCCTCTTTGCCTCAATGGGCACCACTCTCTTACCCCTGTTGTCTGACTGGTGACCTACTAATGGTTCGTTAAGGTTCAAGTCACACATTCTTCCCCTTTGAAGGATTTTGTTACTCCCAGTATTTCCTAGAGAGAATTAGTCACTCTTCCTGTGCTCTCATAGGACTGTATAAACATTGATTACAATGCTTACTACTGTCTCAGACACAAAATAAACCATCTTTCCTCTAAGCTGAAAACCCCTTGAGAACTATAGCCTGTGTCTAATCCATCTTTGTAGCATAGTGCCTGGAAAAATATATGGGGCTCGAACCCATGAATGAGTCATTCATTCCATTTCTTTACAGACCACTAGTATTCATGCAACAATAAGATAACAAATCCCAGTTGGAGTACCCGGTAGTAATATGTCAACTCTGTTTCAAATACTTCTCTAGTCTTCCTCTGCACGTTCCACACACTCACAACTTGGCAATTGCCATTCTCAATGCACCGAAAACAATACTCCCCCTGAGGTTTGCCCTCGGGGGGGGCCTCTCAAGTCAAGGAAACAATATGATTCTCAGTCAAATGGTTACTGGGGATTTGTTTCATCAGAAGATATTAAAACAAGTCTCACAAGTTTCACAGCCTTCCAAGGGCAAAAAATGTCACTTCTGGTTATTTTTCCTAAACCTGGCTTAAAGCTCCTGTAAATTGGAAGGAAATCAAGATGGGTCAACTTTGGTGACTTCCTGCCCTTTGCTGGGGTTATTCTGCAGGCCTCAAGCAGTCTGGTGAACAAAGCAGATGTTCCTCATGCTCTGTGGACATTGCTGCTGTGGTGTCCTCTCTGGATCTGGGGGGCTAACATTTGGGGGCACCTCCACTGGCTGTTTTCATGCTGGGCTCCATCCTCTGTTGAGGGTCTCAGCAATGTGGTGCTAAAGCCAGGAGCATCCACATAGTCACATTTGTCCTGAGATGCTGCATTGAGGCAGGCTCTGAACCCCTTCTGAAATCTCAACCTTCCTCCTATCCCAGTTCCTACGGGTCACCATCTTTGGGGTTGAGCTCATCCTTCCTTAGTCATTGAAACACCATTTCCTTTACTGCTGGAAAAAAACTCAACCTGATCACCCCATGCCTTCTAAAATAGTGGTTCTCAAAACGAGATGCCAGCCAATAGCATCAACATTACCTGAGAACTTAGACATAGAAATTCTCAGGCCCCACCTGATACCTGCTGAACCAGAAATGGTGGGGATGAGGCCAAGCCGTCTAGGGGTCAAAAAGCCCTCCAGGTGATTTTGATGCACTCAGATTTGAGAACCACTGTCCTAAAATAAAGAAATAGCTCTCCCATCTCCTACTCTGAAGCATGTTTTAAAAAAGCTGTTAGCCACTCTTTCCCCTAAAGAGAGCGTAGATAACAAGACAACAAGGATGTGACAGGAGGGGAAGAGGGATGGTATGGGAACTGACTGTTTTTCCCTTCTACGGTAATGAATGTCTGTCAGAGAGAGAGAGAGAGAAAAAAAAAAGGAACAGTAAATTTCCGTGGCAGAATGACCTATTGATGCTGTCATAGAATCTCTTGAGGAGCTTAAAACTTTCCAATCCCTGGGTTCCTCCCACTAGGAATTCTGATTAAATAGGTCTGGAGTGAGATCCAGATGTTATTTTTGCAAAGTTTCCCAGGTTATTCTCATGTGCAGTCAAGGCTGAAAATCATTGCCCCGGATGCCCTAATGTTTTTTTTGAGGATGACCTAGGTTATTTTAACAATCTGTTGTCTTCCAGGCTTGCTAGTAACTCAGTCTGGAATGGAATGGGAACAACCAATCCTAGGTTCTCCCAGTTGAGAATGGACATTTCTGTTCTTTTCTTTGCTTTTACCATCACTTAGAGGTCTAACAATTACAGAGTCATTGAGGAATGCTTTTGAATATCACCCCCTATGCTCTCCTCACTCCTATCACTGCAAACTAACTTGGGCTGACTTTTCCTATATAGATTTTAGGGTTTTTTTTGCTAAAATCAGTAGTCACCCCATCACCTATTTGCCAGGTTTCAAAGAAGCACATTCTATTTCACATTTTGCCATAGGCGTTTACTTGTAAAAAAACCAAAAGACTCATACTATCCATTCTGTAGGCTCAATGAATCCAGCCAGCATCTAGCATAAAGTGCTCCCCCAAGGAAGGTGCAATAATGTTCTATCAGCTGGATACAGCGAATGAGTAGTGAAGTCAAACCATAAGAATCATCAGAGACTAGACCTAAGTATGTTCATCAGTCCTGCCAGTGATGTCATTTATAAAGAGTGACTACTAACTAGATTCCAAAACGTGTAAAATTGTGATATAATTGACATAAAATTAGTTGCACATACTTAAAATATAAAATTTGAGTCCATCATGCCCAAGTTTCCTTTCACTATAGTGATTTGCTTTTCTTTTTTTTTTATTTATTTTTGTCTTTTTTGCTATTTCTTGGGCCACTCCCACGGCATATGGAGGTTCCCAGGCTAGGGGTTGAATCAGAGCTGTAGCCGCTGGCCTACGCCAGAGCCACAGCAACACAGGATCCGAGCCGTGTCTGCAACCTACACCACAGCTCACGGCAACGCCGGATCGTTAACCCACTGAGCAAGAGCAGGGACCGAACCCGCAACCTCATGGTTCCTAGTCGGATTCGTTAACCACTGAGCCACGACGGGAACTCCGTGATGATTGCTTTTCTTTCATATTTACTCATTCTGATTTGCTTTCTATTACAATATATGAGTTTGCCTTTCCTAGAATTTTATATCAATCATACACTATGTTTTTATATTGATTTGGTCTGATTTTCTTTCATTCAGCACAATTATTTTTTTTTTTTCTTTTTTGTCTTTTTAGGGCTGCACCTGCGGCATTAGAAGTTCCCAGGCTAGGGGTTAAATTAGAGCTACAGCTGCCAGCCTATGCCACAGCCACAGCAATGCCAGATCGGAGCCGTGTCCACCTACACCACAGCTCATGGCAACACCAGATCCTTAACCCACTGAGCAAGGCCAGGGATGAAGCCTGCCTCCTCATGGATACTAGTTGGGGTCATTATCCCTGAGTCATGGTGGAAACTCCCAGTACAATTATTTTGAAGTTTATCCATGTTGCTAAGTGGAATTTGCTCCTTTTTTATTACTGAGTATTATTCTGCAACACAGATCTACTACAATTTTTAAATCCATTCAGATGTAGATAGATATGGATTGTTGCCAGTTTTCAGTAATTACAAGTGAAACTGCTATAAACATTCATGTAATATATTTGTGCAGACATATGCTTTCATTTCCCTTGGTAAATACCAAAGTAGAATGTCTGGATCATGTGCTAAGTGTATACGTAACTTTTTAAGAAACTAGCAAGCTGTTTTCCAGAGTAGTTATACAATTTTACATTCCCACCATCAGTGTGTGAGAGTTTCAGTACTTCTATACGAATATGCCAGCATTAGTATGGTTAGTCTTCTAAATTTCAATCATTCTACTGTATCCTGCAGTTTTAACTTGCATTTCCCTAATGACAAATGATGTTAATAATCTTTTCATGTGTTTATTAGCTATCTTTGTCTTTTTTTGGTCTTTTTAGGACTGCACCTGCAGCATATGGAGGTTCCCAGGCTAGGGATCTAATAGGAGCTGTAGCTGTCAGCACACTCCACAGCCACAGCAACACCAGATCCAAACCGCATCTGTGACCTACACCACAGCTCACTGCAATGCCAGATCCTTGACCTGCTGAGGAATGCCAGGGATCGAACCCGAGACCTCATGGTTCCTAGTCAGATTCGTCAACCACTGCACCACGACGGGAACTCCAGCTATCTTTTTTTGTGAGGTGTCCATTCAAATATTTTTCCTATTTTTATTTGTTGTTTTGTATTTTTCTTACTGAGTTGTAAGAGATCTTTATATACTCAAGAGACATGCCCTTTTTCAGATATATGTTTTGCTAATATTTTCTTCTTGTCCATGACTTACCTTTTTATCTTCATCACAGTGTCTTTTGGAAATTAGAAGTTTTTAATTTTGATGAAAGCCAACTTCCTTCCTTCTTTCTTGCTTCCTTTCTTCTTTCTTTCTTTCTCTTCATTCCTTCCTTCCTTCCTTCCTTTCTTCCTTTCTTTCTCTTTTTCTTCCTGTCTTTCTTGTGTTTTGGAGTTGTATTTAAGAGATCTTTGCCAAACCCAAGTTCACTGAGAATTTCTCCCAAGTTTTCTTCTAAAATTCTGTATACTTAGCTCTTAAATTTGGCTTGAAAGAGAAATATGATCTCTTTTAAGTTAATTTTTGTTTATGGTGTGAGTTCAGAGTCAAGATTAATTTTTTTCATGCAGTTATCCAGTTGTTCTAGCACCGTTTACTGAAATGAGTATTTCCCCACTAAATTGACTTGGCAGTATTTCTAAATATCAATTAATAATTTATATGTGGCTATATTTCTGTTTGAATTTTGTGTCTGAAAAAGAGGCTTCATTTCACCTTTTTGGGGAAAGATTTTGCTGGTTATAGATTACTAGATTGATTTTTTTCCTTTCAGTACTTCAAAGATTTTGCTTGTCTTCTAGGTATTTTTTTTTGTTTTTTCAGTGCAAATTTGCTTCAGTCTATTTTCTTCATGTAATATATATTTTTTTAAACCACTATTAAGGTTGTCTATTTATCTCTGGTTTTGGGTAATGGGATTAAGCTGTGTTCTTGGAGCAGTTTTCTGTTTTTCTTTGTTTTGGTTTTTTTGTGCTTGGGATTTACTGAACTTCTTGGGTATATGAGTTTATGGTCTTCATGAAATTTGGTAAATTTTTAGCCATTATTTCTTCAAGCACTTTTTTTGTCCTTTCAAACATTTTGTGAACTTCAGTTACATGTATATTAGGCTAAAGTTGTTTCACAGCTCCCCGATGCATGCTCTTATTTTGTCTATTTTCCAGTCTTCTTATTTTCATCTCAGACATTTTTTTAAATTTTACCTCCCCAAGAAGTTTGATTTGGGTCTTTAAAAAATATCTCCTCAGGAGTTCCCGTCGTGGCGCAGTGGTTAACGAATCCAACTAGGAACCATGAGGTTGCGGGTTCCATCCCTGCCCTTGCTCAGTGGGTTAACGATCCGGCATTGCCGTGAGCTGTGGTGTAGGTTGCAGACGCGGCTCGGATCCCGAGTTGCTGTGGCTCTGGCGTAGGCTGGTGGCTACAGCTCTGATCAGACCCCTAGCCTGGGAACCTCCATATGCCGCGGGAGCGGCCCAAGAAATGGCAAAAAGACCAAAAAAAAAAAAAAAATCTCCTCAATATGCTCATGCTCTCTTCTACCTTCTTAACCTACAATATGTAATTATTATTATTACTTTAAAAATATCCCCATCTACTATTTCTCTCATCACTTCTGGGTGGGCTTCATTTGATTGACTTTTCTCTTCATTTTGAACTTTGTTTTCCCGCTTTTTTGTAAGCCTGGTCATTTTTTTTTTTTTAAGTTGGATGACACATATCCAACAAGGTTAATTTTACCTTATAAAGTGTTTGATATTTTTTGTATTCTTTAAATAGTCTTGCATTTGGTTTGGGATATATTTAAGTTATTTGAGCAGTTTGGCATGCTTTTTAAACATTTTTTATTTTATTTTATTTTTTTTACCTTTGGGTCTTATTTGAGCTTTTTTATTAAAAATTTTTTTTAATTGATGTGTAGTTGATTTACAATGTTGTGTTAGTTTAAGGTGTATAGCAAAGTGATTCAGTTACATACATCCTTTTTCAGATTCTTTTCCCTTATAGGTTATTTCAAAATATTAAGTGGAGTTTCCTGTGCTATAAAGTAGGCCCTTGTTGGTTCCCTATTCTATATATAGTAATGTGTATATGTTAAATCTAGAAGGCCAGCCTTTAAGTTTTGTTAAGTGAGACCAGGACAACATATATTCCAGGTCTAATTTTGCCCTACAATGGAGGCCACATCCTCCTGAAGTCCTGTGTACTATAAGGTTTTTTCTAATTTGCCTGGTGGGAAAGCAAACTCTTCCTGGCCCTATGTAATCATTGGAGTCATTCCATCTGAACCTTTCCAGGGTTTTCTTTTTAAAATTTTTTCTCCTTTGTTCAGATCATTTATTCCCCTGCAAGGGCTGAGCAGTGCTCTTTAAAACTTGCAATCCTTTGGAATCCTCTACAAAGTTCTGAAACTCTCTCTCTCTCTCTTTTTTTTTTTTTTGGTCTTTTTAGGGCCGCACCTGTGGCATATGGAGGTTCCCAGGCTAGGGGTCTAATCAGAGCTGCAGCTGCTGGTCTATGCCATGACACAGCAATGTCAAATCCGAGCTGCATCTGTGACTACACCACAACTCAAAGCAATGCTGGATCAGATCCTTAACCCACTGAGCATGGCCAGGGATTGAACCTGAATCCTCATGGATACTAGTTAGGTTCTTAACATGCTGAATCATGACAGGAACTTCTCTGAACCTCTCTCTACGCAGCTCTCTCTCTCTGTGTAGGTCTCTTCTCTTCCACAGTCTGCCTGCAAACTTTTAGCTACTGTGGCTTCCTCAAATTCCTTTGTCGTTTTTTTCTTTGTGGCAAGTGCTTTTAAAAGAAAAAAAAGTATAGTTGATTTACATTGTTGTGCCTATTTCTGCTGGACATCAAAGTGACTTGGTCAAACTCTTAACTGTGTCCTCAAATCATAGAGACCATTAAGCTGTTTGGGGTCCCCCTCCCTGCGCTGCAGCCTAGAAACCCTGTCGAGGCAGTAATCTGGGTAATTACAGGGCTCTCACAGCACTTGTTTGCCTCTTAGTGATTGTTTTCCTATGCTGTTGCAGTGTCTGAACCCATTGCTTCACATAGTTGGCCCCCTATAGTTTTAGTTGTTTACATTGAGAGGGGAAAATGCATTTTTGTTACTCCAGTAAGGTTGAAACTGGAAATCCCTCTTGCTAGATTACATTCTGTTTGTATAAAGTTGGAAGTATCACTACAATATCTTTCAAGCTACATATCTTTAGTGTTCTACTCAAAAAAAAATCTGGCATTTATGAGAGATAAAGATAGCTAAAGTAGTTTTTTAATTTTTAAAAATTTTATTGAAGTATAGTTGATTTACAATGTTGTGATAATTTCTGCCATATGATAAAGTGATTCAGTTTTATATATATATATATATATATATATATAAATATATATATATTCACATCCATTCTTTTGCAGATTCTTTCCCCATGTAAGTTATCATAGAACATCTGGTAGAGTTCCCTGTGCTGACTTGTATTGTGAATTTGGGATTAAATTACCTAACCCTTCTCAAAGTTCATATCATTTTTCTAAGTTAAAAGTAACACATAGCAATATTATTGATAAAAATATTTTGAAGTAAATTACATTGTATCCCCTTCTCTCCAGAAGAAATGCCTGTGGACCTGGGATTTTGGTTTCACTTTCCAAATCCTCATCAGTGGAGTGCCAGCCATGGGTTCTTCTTTTCTGCCTATGTGCCAAGATCAGATGCTGGAGCCAGGACCCCGTGCAGGAATGACAGAGAGGAGAGGATGCCCAGGCTCTGCCACTGTCCCCTGAGAGGTAGCCAATACCCCACCTTCTGCTGATGTACACATAGTGTTTTTGTGGTAACAAGTGTCAGCCTTAACTAACTTCCCCTTGCTGCAGTGACCGGCAAGTTCAATGGTTACTTTTGCTTTTAGCAATATGCAAAGGAGAGTATTTCTTCCTGAGGGCAAAGAGAGGAGAAGATGGTCTAATACTGATACCAGAATCTATTTCCCGAGGTCTGGTGGGATTTTGGAGAGGAAGCCAACTCTTTAATAGAGGGGTGTTTCTGTGGACCTCAAGGCAAGTCACTTCTCAGAATCTTCCCTAGTAAGTCACCCACCTACACATCCATCCTCTGATCAAATATTCATTTACCATTTTTATTTTTGAGGGAAATTAATAAAACATCGTCCCTGTACCAAATGGAAAAATCCATCATAACAAATCCTAAGATTCATTACCTTGAATCTCACTGCATGAACGGCAGCTGGCTTGCCACTTTCTCATTCGTTGCGTGACAGCACCGTCTCTTTCTCCAAGTCTTTCAGAGGCTTCTGTCTGCCTTACATACCAATCCATGTAGTCAATGAAATAGCCTGTGTACCGAATTTTCTCACATTGGATTTCAAAGTCTCCATCCATCTCTCCATAGCGCCTCTCTGCCCTTCAAAAGATGAATCACAGCACCTTATCTGATCTCAGCTGCCTCCGCTTTACTGCGGGGAAGCAGCGACGGAATCAATACCACCCTTGGCTCTTGGGGCCCTCTCAGGAGACTTGGTGCAGATTTAGCAAGACAGCAAAACAGGTCACGAGTAGAGTCAGTCAGCAACCATCAGAGAAGCTATGAAGCAACAAAGGAGGTCTTCTCATTGCCAAGGGGGCGATCCTGGCAGCACCATTTGGAGAGCACGGCCAAGGCAGATAAAGGTGTTAGCAGAGCATCTGGTCCTGGGCTAGCTGTGTCCCAGGTCTCACAAGAGCACAGACCTGCTTCCTGAGCTCTGGGGCATCTCAGTGCTGCCAAGATTCATCTCGTGGCTGTGGAGATAGTCTCCCCTGGGTCTGGCAGTGTGGGCGAGCTATGTCAAAACCCTTCATGACACCATCAAGAGATCTCTTATCTTAATCTAGGATCAACTTCAAAGTTGATGTTTCGTTATTTGGATGTGTGTCACTGTATCCTGAGGAGAGACATAAACCATCCTTGGAAATGAAAGGGTTAGAGCCTTGAGAGGCCCTCCTTTCATATTAAAGAAAGATCTTTAATATGAGCTAGTGGTAGGCATGAATCTGCTTGATTTTAGGCTTAGGTGTCTGTGACCAAGCTTTCTCTCCATCATTTTTCCATTGGTTAGCAGATAAATTAATAACAAGGTGGAAGACTAGACCAGTTGTTGTGGGTCCATAGCATGGAATACTATGCAGAAATAACACCTGCATGGTACTGGCACAGAAAGCATACAAATAAGTATGTGGAGTGCGTGAATACAGGTAAAAGGGAGCACATACTCTGTGATTCCGTTTATGTCAAATTTTAGAAAATGCTAAGTAATCTCCAGTGATGGAAAGCAGGACAGTGGCTGCCTGTGGTTGGGGGTGATGCAAATAGGGACAGAAGGAAGGGATTACAAAGGAGCAAGAGAACACTTCTGGTTTGACACACACACACGTGCAGGTACACATATATGTACTGCAAAGTGTATCGTGATGGCTTCACAAGTATGTATGCAAACATGTAAATTGTACTATTTATTTATTTATTATTTATGTCTTTTCTTTTTAGGGCCACACCCTTGGCACATGGAAGTTCCCAGACTAGTGGTCAAATCGGAAGCTGCAGCTGCGGGCCTACACCACAGCCACAGCACTGCGAGAGCCAAGCTGTGTCTGCCACTTACGCCACAGCAGGGGGCAATGCGAGATCCTTAACCCACTGAGCGAGGCCATGGATCGAATCTGCATCCTCATGAATACTAGTCAGGTTTTTTATCCCACCGAGTCACAACAGGAACTCCAAAAACTGCACAATTTAAACACGTTCAGTTTATTGTACATCAAGTATATCTCTACAAAGGAAGAAAAAAAAAGAGTGGGTAACATTATGGTATATCCTTATTGTTACCTGAACTAATCTCATTTATTATTGGTTTTGGGGGGACGAAGCTGATGTTCTGCTCTCAGCGATCCCAGGAGGCTATCAAAGAACAGAGATCAGTATCACAGTGATCAATATCAGGGGAGTGACCCTCTGGGACCAGGGTAGGACTCCTGACACTCAGCAGCTCTCCTCTGAGGGGCAAGACCCCAGCCCAGGCTACTCACAGGCTCTGGTTGAGCTCAGCAGCAGAGCAAGAGATATAAAGAGGGGGGTAAACCAGGGTTGTGGACATTCCTTAGTATGTCCATTCCTTCCTGATCCCATTTTCCATGACAGAATTTCTAATTTGATTTCAAGAACATTGATTGACCTGCATTTATTAGTGGGTGGAGTTATTCTTTCTTAACCGAACAAACTCAATCTTTGATCTCTCTCTTCCATTTTTTCCTTCCGCGTAGGTGAGTGTGTAAATCCAGGACTCCTCTCCCATCCTCACCTCCAGTTGGAGCTAGTGAATCACTGCGGTATCTTGATTTCCAAGATTCTACCCTCTCTTGATTCCCTCCTTATCTTGTTGGCACCTCTAATCTGAACCTCCCTCTGAACTCCTGACTTGTATATCCAATGGCCTTCTTGGCATTTTCTTCAAATATCTGTAAGAAACACCCTAACATGTTTCCAACTGAACTTCTGGCTTCGCCATCACTACTCAATCTATTCTAATGTCCATCTTCCTCATCTCAATTATCGGTCGTTCTAAACCTGTAATCATCCCTGAGTTCTTTTTCGCTTTACCTTACATCCAATTCGTTAGAAACTGTTGTTGGTGCTACCTTCAAAATACACCCAGAATCTGAGCAGTCCTCACCATGTTTTTGCTACCAGCTGATGTGATCCACTCTTACCTCTTATCAGAATTAATTCAGTGACCTCCTAACTTTCCCTCTTTCCAGCTGTTCTCAACCCAGCAACCAAAGAGAGCCCTATAAATCCTAAGGTACCCCTCTATTCAAAACCCTCCAGTGGCTTCTTTATTTGCTCAGGGTGAAAATTCAAAGTCCCCATTAGGGACCTTCATGCCTTTCCCTCTTCTCCTTCACCACCACACCGCCCTTGCTTACACACTCCAGCCACTCCACACGCCTTCATTTTCCATGTTCTCCAAGCATATTTCTTCCCAGTTGAGGATCTTTGCTGTTGCTATTTCCTTGGCTGGATAATTCTTCTCCCAAATATCTCTCTGTCTCAGATTCTTATTTTTTTCAGGTTTCTGCTAAGGTCCTCTTAGCAGAGAGACTGCTAATGGCATCTTAGTAGAGAGGCGCCTTTATATAAACCAGGAACCTACTTCTCTCAGTCACTCCCTTAGCCTGCCTGTGGTTCTCTACTGCTCTGACAGCTGTCTTACATAGCATATTTACTTGTTGATTTCCTTTTTCCCTGCACCCCATACCCCCAAACTAGGACTTATGCAAGCATGAGGAAAGAGTCTCTGACTATTTTATTCAATGCTATTTCTCAATGCCTAGACATAGTAGACAATCAATAAATATTTGTTGAGTGATTAAATGCAATATCCTTTTTTTGTTTAGGTAGTCGCACTCAAAAGTTTCCTAACATATGCCATCCTGAATGTCTTCCTCTCCTTGGGAATAATAAGCCACTCTTCCTTAATTCAGACTTAATCTTTAAGGCAGAATGACAGAAGGAACTGGTGCCCATGTGGTTCAGGATCAATGTAGGACCAGTCTGATAATGGGAACATTCATGGTTGTCAGCCTGGGTGCTCAGAAAACCACCATACATGGGCATTTATCTGGATACTAACTTCTCCTTATTAGGCGTCTCTAATTTCCAATTCTACAGCATATCTACCAAAGGGTAAATAATTTTCAAGACTGAGAACAGACCATTACATTTGATATTTTTAATTTAGCAACAATCTCAAAATTACAGAGAAGTTGGAAGTGATGTTTTAAAAAGAGAATGCTTTGTGTTATAAATTGTCTAAGGGTAAGTTGCCAACTAGGGGGCCCCATCACCTTCAAGTACTTTATGTATTTATTTATTTTGTCTTTTCTAGGGCTGCACTCACGGCATATGGAGGTTCCCAGGTAGGGGTTGAACTGGAGCTGTAGCCACCGGCCTACACCACAGCCACAGCAACGCTGGATCCTTAACCCACTGAGCAAGGCCAGGGATTGAACTTACAACCTCATGGTTCTTAGTTGGATTCGTTAACCACTGTGCCACGACGGGAACTCCAACCTTCAAGTGCTTTAAAGGGTACCTCTAACAAACAAGGATGTTCTACAAAACCACCATGATCACAATCAGAAAGTTAAGGGAAACAATACTACCACCCAAGCCCCTGTCCCCTTTCAAGTTTCACTAATTGTTCTAACAATGTCTTTTGTAACAAAAGGATCCTATTCAGAATCATGTGTTGCATTTAGGTGTCATATCTCTTTGGTCTCCTTCAATCTAGAATAGTGTTTCAGTTTTCCTTTGATGTTCATGGCCTTTCCAAGATAAAAAGTCAGCTATTTTGTAGAATGTCCCTCAGGTTCAGTTTGTCTGTTAGGTTCAGGCGATGTATCTTTCCAGAGATTTCACTGAAGCGATGATGTTCCTCTCACTGAAGCCTATCAGGTTGTGCACAGTTTTGTTTTTGTTTCTGGTATTTTTTTTTTTTTGTCTTTCTGCCATTTCTTGGGCTGCTCCCACAGCATATGGAAGTTCCCAGGCTAGGGGTTGAATCAGAGCCGTAGCCGCTGGCCTACGCCAAATCCACAGCAATGCAGGATCCGAGCCGCATCTGTGACCTACACCACAGCTCACAGCAGCACCAGATCCTTAACCCACTGAGCAAGACCAGGGATCGAACCCGCAACCTCATGGTTCCTAGTTGGATTTGTGAACCACTGCGCCACGACAGGAACTCCATGGTAGTGCACAGTTTTGATTTTCCACATTATTGATTCTGTGTACTTTGTTAAGTTGATTAAGATGATAGCTGCTAGGCTTCTGCACTCTAAAATACTCTTTTGAGGACTTTATAATTAATAAATATTTGGGAGGTGGCACTTTAAAATTATATAAAGTTCTCATTCCTCCCCAACTTTACTATTAATTTATCTCTTTGTATCAGTATGGGATTCATGGTTCTTATTTTATTATATGCCTAATAATGTGTTACTGTCATGTATTTGTGCTTAAACTTTCCTAGATTTGGCTACTGGGAGCTCTTCCTACCAGCTCCTCTCTCCTTTTGACATGTTCTCATCTTTCTTTGAGGCTTTCCTTGTTGTTGTTGGTTTTTTGGTTTTTGTTTGTCTGTTTTTTGAGCAATAAGAGGTTTCAGGCTCATCTTCTATTTTCTCTAAGCCCTAGTTCCAGAATTAGTCATTTCTTTAAGGAGTCCTAGTTTGTTTTAGAGGAGAGTGGTATTTAGAATCCAAGATCTGGGTGCAGAGGTGTTCATTGCTTTTGAGGTGTTGTTCTAGCAACCTCAAAAGGACAAGTCTAGGGATATATATGTGTGTATACTTATGCACATTTATACCTTTATTTCTATATGCATCTCTATATACATCAACAGTGTAGGTTCTCACCAATACCTTCAGTAACAATGCAACATCACACGGGTCATGCTACTTTTCCCTTTTTTCTTTTAATTTTTTTATTTATTTCATTTTGTTTTATTTATTTTATTTTTTTAAATTACTCACATGAATTTATCACATCTGTAGTTGTATAATGATCATAACAATCTGATTTCACAGGATTTCCATTCCACAGCCCAAGCACATCCCCCTGCCCCTCTCCCTTTTATCTTAGTGGTACCTCACTGGCAGTGACAAACTTGATTCCTACTATCCTTGCTGTGTTAACTCATTTGATCAATCCCCCCTCTATGTAACCAATCTCTAATCACTGCTCAGTTGTCACCATTATCCCAGCTCTCCTTACCCTGTCAGTATTTCAACACCCTGCTGGGACATCCTCTCTTAGGTGGATGCCCTTCTCACTCTGCTCTGGCTCTGACACCACACGCTGAGCGGTTGTTTTACGCAGATGCCCTTTATACATTGCTGAGGCTCTGACACCCTCCAGCAGGTACTCCCTGTCCCCCCGTCACACTCCCACCCTGGCTCTCTCTGGAAGACCACCCTTATGACTTTCCTTCTGTCAACCCTGGTAAACCCATGTAACATACCATTTTGACTGGGCTTAAGAGGATTACAAACTGGTGTTGGTTTCAATTTTTGCAACATTTTGATCCAAATGCTACATGTTTCCTGAGATGTGCTTTGTTTTTTTTGCAGTCAATAGTATATTTCATAAATCAGGGATCCATAACCTTCTCAGGCATGCCTTTCAAAAGGGCATTGACATGACATTGTTTCTTTCATCAAATTTATTAATTGCGATGTCAGAAGAATGGACCAACATAGTACCACCTTAATACAAAGCCAGGTAGCTTTACAAAATCTGAGATGAATAGATTCCAAGATCTTTAAACTGAGCCAAGAAGGCAGACTCTCTGGATGCTGGGGATGTAGAGTGGGCAGTGCTGATTAACGGTCCAACTGTACAATGAATACAATTGGATGGAAGAATAAAAGTGAGCTGATACTCCCGAGGGTTATATATACCACCCCTATCTTCTTTCAAGGACTGCAGAGAGGTTTAAAAGAAAATAGTACATGTAACAACGATACTAAAATGTATGACTTTTAAAGACCATACTTTTTGACTTCCAAGCAGAGTTAAGGTGGAACTACACTTGAAAACCTTGGAGGAAGACTTTTCTCTCTTCCATCCTTTGACCTGAAATAACCTTGTAAACTATGAAATATGATACCATGATTTTCATTTTAAGGTGGCGGTTGTGGTATTAAGGTACGGATTAATAGATGGCAAGCCTCTTCAGCATATTCACTGTGATTCTTGGGATCAAGTCAGGGTTGGGTTTTTTGGCCAATGTCAGTTTCGGTTGTTTTTCCAGTTTAATGACAGCTCTGAAAAATGCTTTGAACTAATTTTCCTTGAACTTCAGCCATCCCTTGGGCTTCTATGGATTTGTTAGGAAAGTATGAACTTTCGTATGCCTTATTTGCTTATGATACAGAAGGAGCTCTTTGGGAGGCATTTTAGATCTTTTGCCTCAATTTGAATTTTCACATGGCAAATACTTTGCCATATGAACTATACCACTACCTGAGACATGATGACGATGTCTGTTTGTGAGTCTGTCCCCTCTGAAGACATTACAATGGGTCTTAAGTAAGACAGATATATATTTGACCCTACTTAGTGATGTGGTTAAGTCTTGGCATTTCTCTGACCTTCACTGTTTTATCCTGGTTTTCCACTTCATAGCGATGTGATCCTTGGCAAGTTATGTAAACTTTCAGTGTCTCTTTTCTCATCTACAAGCCAAGGATAATAATAGTACCTATCTAATAAGTTTTTGTAATTAAAGCAATAACTACAGTGTTGGCACAAAGTCTAGTAAATAGTCAGTGTGTGATAAATGTTTGCTGTCCCTACCTATTGTTCAACGCTTGGATTTCACATGTGTTTGTAGTCTCACTTCAATGGGAGCGTAGCTGCATTAGCCAGGAGATATTCTGGAGACTGTGCAGTGCTTCATAGCTCTGCTTTCCACAATGGACACATCAGGAAAGGTATTTTTGTGACTTTGTTGTTGCTTTTTTGTTGTTGCAACCGACCTTGGTCACCAAGAGGATTTGTTTCATTTTCCCATTGAGCAGAGGACCGGTGAGGAGGATTAACTTTTTCCTTTACCATGAAGTAGAGGCTCAGGCTTTGGAGAAATTTTGTGAATTCTGTAAAGAGTATGAGAAACTCAGTCTTGGCATAGAGCGGGATGTATATTTGTGTTAAATCATGTTGAAAACTTGCTGAGATTGGAGACATGAATTAGTAGTTGCTCAGTAGGTGCAACTATGTGAGTCTCTTCAATAGCATTTGGGAAAAAAAGCAGAGAAAGTCAGGAGTTGGGGTATAACAAGGTTAGAGTTTGATGAGGAAAGTGAGAGGTTGAAGACACTGGTCAGAGACAATTTAAAGAGATAGATCGGAGTTCCCGTCGTGGCGCAGTGGTTAACGAATCCGACTAGGAACCATGAGGTTGCGGGTTCAATCCCTGGCCTTGCTCAGTGGGTTAAGGATCTGGCATTGCCGTGAGCTGTGGTGTAGGTTGCAGGTGCGGCTTGGATCCAGCATTGCTGTGGCTCTGGCGTAGGCTGGTGGCTACAGCTCCGATTCGACTCCTAGCCTGGGAGCCTCCATATGCCACGGGAGTGGCCCAAGAAATGCCAAAAAGACAAAAAATAAATAAATAAAGAGATAGATCATAGGGATATGATTGGGCAGAAAGGGAGGTAAAGCCAAAGAGGTGCTTATAGATTACGGGACAATGAAGGATGAAGAGATCAAAAGATGGGGAGTCCTTAGTAGGCTGATAAGGTAGGCGGAACACGAAGTTTTGGGGAGATTTTATAATTTTAATATTTCAGTCTTAGGTGCCTTTTGCATGACAGACATTCCTGGTTGTGGTCCTGAGAGTAGGTGGAAGAGTGAGGGTAAGGGGAATGCCCATTTATTGAAGAGAATGAGAAGCCGTGAGGCCAGAGAATTCTGTGGATCCCCCTGATATTGTTGGGACTCGGTAGTTCCCAGAGTTCTTTTGGTTCCTGCCTGAGAGACATAGCTTTTCTCCAGGGACTGGAAGCCAGATGTAATCTCACTCTTCAGGTGAAACCCTGCTTGCTGTTAAAAGAAGAAGAAGCAGAAAGAGGAAGAAGAGAAGAGGAGAAGGACAAACAGGAGAGGAAGGGGAAGATGAACAAAGGGAAAGAGACACAGTTAGCTCAAAGTGGGTTTTTTTTTTTTTGCCTTTTGTCTTTTTGGGCCACACCTGAGGCATGTGGAGGTTCCCAGACTAGGGGTCGGATCAGAGCCACAGCCGCCATCCTACACCATAGCTCACAGCAATGCCTGATCCTTTACGCTCTGATCAAGGCCATGGATTCCACCTGCAAACCTCATGGTTCCTA